>NW_017731490.1:1040855-1041957 GCF_001890085.2 Hipposideros armiger | reverse complement strand
AGTTTCAAATACAAAGGGAAGATCTTTATAGTAGAAGAGAAATAAAACAGACAGTCTTTGCAATGAAATTTTGATTGAAAAGTGAGTTCTCAATAATAACAAAAACCAGCAGATAGTGAGAAGATATTTTCTATAAGTTAATATAAAATAATTGACCATGCAAAATCGTATCCATAGTGAAAATGTCTTTCAAA
Source organism: Hipposideros armiger (assembly GCF_001890085.2). Taxonomy (NCBI): domain Eukaryota; kingdom Metazoa; phylum Chordata; class Mammalia; order Chiroptera; family Hipposideridae; genus Hipposideros; species Hipposideros armiger. The sequence continues at coordinate 1,041,763 of NW_017731490.1, read as the reverse complement.
AGGGAGATATAGAAAAGATAATTTCAGGCAAACAAACCTAAGAAACGTCATCAGCAACAGACCTTCATTAAAGGAAATTCTAATGCATGTGCTTTTGACAAAAAGAAAATGATTGCACATGACAAGTGAAAATTATAAGCAAAGAAAGTAGTGAATATATGGCTAAACAAGCATTAATTATAAGATGCAAAAAAAATTTTGTGAACTTTGAGTAGCATATATGAAAAACATGAGGCAACTATAGTCTGTAAATCAGGAGAGGAATGATTGATGTGAAAGTGTTCTAAGCAACTTACACTGTTTAGGAGGAAAGTAATGCCACTGATTAACTTTATGTTTTGGTAAGTTAAGAATAGAATATATAACTTACAAAGTAGTAGAGGAGAAAATATGACAATATGACCAAAGAAATACCTTTGCTCTTGTGAAGAAGCAATCTTTGAGCAGACCAGCATAAAATAAAAATACACATTTCCTTTTAAGATTAGAGAAAAGAAAAAGGAAGAAAGGCAAATCTGACCCCCAACTCAGGGTGATGACAAAGAGGTCTGTCCGTTCCGTCTTAGGTCTGAGTAAGTATACAAAGCTGGGAGGTTTCCCTGAGAACTTGTAACTATGGGAATGTATGTCACATCATATGGGGGGTTATATTTACATGACTTCCATGATCCAGGAGTCTTCTATGCAGGGTATTATCATAAGATTGGTGTTCAGCTACTACTATAGTATTAGTAGGGAGACTGATGGAAGCATGCAAAATTGCTCAGCATGCACAATACCTCAATTCAGGCTGCACAGTTATCTCAATCAAAGATGGAAAGCTCACAGTACCAAACCATAAATACACAAGAACGAAGTACATCCTGCATCACTTATGATGGGGATACATCCTGAGAAATGCATCATTA
>NW_017731490.1:1034113-1039455 GCF_001890085.2 Hipposideros armiger | reverse complement strand
GATTAGACATTTATAACCCTCACAAATTGAAAACACCCCTCCCAGTCTACTACCCCTCTGACATTGTATATGGCTGTTGCTATACCATGGACTCTATTCTCTATGCTGTGTTTTACATCCCGTGACTTTATTTAAATATACATGTGTATACACACACACACACACACACACACACACACACACACCAGTGGTGCCCCAGAAATGTATACATATGACTTGTATTCATCTTTTGTTATCAGTTTATCAGTATATATTATTACAATTTTAACACAGTTTTTTCCTTCTTTTAAATGTGTAATATATATTTGTGTATATATATATATATTTGACATTCAATATTATTCCACATCAGCTCCAGGTGCACAGAGCAGTGGTTATGCATCTACACAATCAATGGTTAGGTGTCCACACAATCTATGAAGTTATTCCCCTGATAAATCCAGTACCCATCTAGTACCCTATATAATCTGTACAACATTATTGGTTTTTTTCCCCATACTGAACTCCACATCCCCGTGACTATTTTGTGACCACCAATTTGTACATTCTAATCCCTTCACCTTCTCCTCCATCCCGCAACTGCCCTCCCATCTAGCAACAATCAGCATTTTCTCTGTATCTCTAGAACAGCTGCTCTCAACCTGTGGGTCATGACCCCTTTGGGAGTCGAATGACCCTTTCACAGGGGTCGCCTAAGACCATCGGAAAACAAAAAGATATTTACATTACGTTTCATAACAGTAGCAAAATTACAGTTATAGAGTAGCAATGAAAATAATTTTATGGTTGGGGGGTCACCACAACATGAGGAACTGTATTAAGGGGTTGTGGCATTAGGAACATTGAGAACCGCTGCTCTAGAGAATATGATGCTAAGTGAAATAAGTCAGACAGAGAAAGACAAATACTATATGATCTCACTTATATATGGAATCTAAATCACAGAATAAAGCAAACAAAACAGAAATAGACTCAGAGATAGACAGAAAAGGCTGATTTTTCAAGTGCACATATCACAACAAAAAAACAGCAAGACACATAAAGAAACAGGAAAACACGGCACAATCAAGGGAACAAAATAAATCTCTAGAAACTCATCCTAAACAAATGGAGATCAATGAATTACCTGAAAAGAATTTAAAGTAATTGTCTTAAACAATCTCAATGCACTATAAGAGAACATAAACAGCTAAATGAATCAAGAAAATGATGCATGAACAAAATGAAAATATCATCAGAGATGAAACTTAAAAAAAGCAAACAAAACAGGAATTCTGGAGCTGAAGAATATAATAACCTAATTGAAAAATACCACTACAGGGCTCAAAGTAGACTTAATCAAATAGAAGAAAGAATTAGCAAACTCAAAGAGAGATCATTTGAAATTATCAAATCAGAGGAACCAAAGCAGAAAAGGAACAAAGAAAAGTAAAAATAAAGTAAGGAATTTATGGGACATCATGAAGCAGACCAATATGAACTATATGGGAGCACAGAAAGAGAAGGAAGAGTGAAAGGGCAGAGAGCTTTTTGAAGATATAATAGTGCCTAACTTTTATGATATAAGAAAGAAATGGACATCCAAATTCAAGAAGTTCAGCCCTGGACCAGATGGCTTTTGTTGGAGATGATCCTTTCTCCATTGTGTAGTTTGGGAACTCTTGTTAAAGGTGATCATTTGACCACGATCAGTTGTTATGGCACTTTTAAAAATGGTTAAATTGTAAATGTTATGTGTTTACCATAATAAAAAAGAGAAAACATGATTGAAGACATAATTGAAAGACTAAAAAAGACTAGGAATATACAAAATAATAGGAGTAAAGAATAAGTTGGGGGCCGGCCGAGTGGCTCAGTTGGTTAAGAGCTTACTCAAGAGTGTGAGCTCTGAGCAACAGGGTTGCCGGTTTGATTCCTGGCCTGAGCTGAGCTGCTGCTGAGCTGCCAACAAGTGGCAGGATGGCTCAGCTAAAAAAAAAAAAAAAAAAAAAAAAAGAAAAAAAGAATAAGAGGACTGCATAGAACTTTTAAAATGAAAGAATTTTGTCATTGTAATTTAAGACACAAAAGATGGGTTGAAAAGAATATTATGCTGAGCTAAATAATTAATTAGTAAAGTATTATAGAAAACAGATTGTAGAAATTATACAGAGTGCAGAAATGAGATGCAGACATGGGAAATATGAACAGTTCAGAGCCATGGAGGAGATCATGAAATGTCTACAAAATGTCTACTGTAAGTTCCTGAAGGAATAATAGACAGCATGTAAGAGGAGCAATGTTTTAAGATAAACTTGAAGAGATTTGTTGAAAGACCTGATTACTCTGATTTAGGAAATACAAAGAATTGCAAGTGGATTAAATACAAGTATATCCACACCAGGACACAAATTATTCAAATTGCATAAACCTAGAACCAAAATAAAGGTCTTCTGAGCAAAGTAAAACCAGACCTTAATAGTAAGCAAAGAGATCTTCAAAGAAATAACAAATAAACTTATAACAGATATCTCGAAAGCAAAATTAGAAGCCATAAGAAATGCAGTAAGATCTTCAAAGGGCTGAAATAAAAAAGGAAATGAACCAAATAAATTATAGGATAAAACTGAACAAGGAATATTTTAATGCCTGTTTATTGAAAGATGCTATTAAGTAAAAAGGCAAACCACAAATGAATGCTTATACTGACAAAAACTTGCATTCAGAATACTTAAAGAATTCCTACAAATGCACAAGTAAAAAACAGTCAATGTGCTAGAGAAAAAGGGACAAATTTCTTCCATTGACCTTTAGCCAAAGAAGATGGCCAATGGCCAACTAACTTATGAAAGTATGTTCTTATATAAATCTTCAGTGAAATCCAAATTAAAACCACAATGCAGTCATCAAAATAATTAAACTTTTAAAATATTAACAAGCATTGGAGGGCTTATGGATCAATTGGAACTCTCTGTAAAGAAAAACATTGTGTTTCAATGAAAAACTATGCTTTATCTAAAGGATAGTCATACATCACTTGATTCTAGATTTCTTTATCTTTAAGCTATTTTACAATGATGCATTGTCTACAGAGGACATGCTCTTTCCAGTTATCTGATTCTATTCCTGTTTATTATCTTTCAGCTTTTCTGAACTCTAAGTGAATGTGTTTTTTTTTTTCCTTTGGAGCCTTCTTTAAACTGATCATAACATCAGCCTGCTTCTCTCATAGAATGTCTTAAAGGTTTAATGTGTAAATTTTTATATCTGTATGAGAGTCATAATTTTACCCTTTTTTGAAAGTTAGCTTTTAACCTCTTATACTGCTGGTGGAAGTATAAAATGGTAGCACTGCCATGGAAAATTGGCAGTGTCTATGTAAGGTGCACATATTAACATACTATGCATGCATCTCTACAAAATGTGTATATATGTGCATGAAGGACAGGTGCAAAAATGTTCACATTAAGCTTTATTTATAGTAGCTGGTGACTGGAAACAATACAAATGTCCACAACAGCACAGTAGTGAAATAAATCTTCATCATTATACAATGAAATGTATTCAAAATGATAATTAAGGCAAACAACAAAATAAGCAAACAAATATAAACCCTCTATAAAATGTGAATCAATATTGCAATCATAATGTGGAATGAAAGACACCCCCTCAAAAAAAAATAAAAAAACAACCCTATATAATTTATTCCATTTATATACTTGTAAAGTTCAAAGCAGGCATATCTAACCTATGGGCTGAGGACTATAAATATATTTGGCCAGGGGAGTAAAAACTGAAATGGGGCATCAGGAAAGATTTTCAGGTGATAATCTATATAGATTATCTATAGCTATGTATCTATGTATGTAACCGTTATTATCAGTTTTATGTGCATTTCTCAATATATGTTATACTCCTACAAAATAGTATATATAACGAGGGTGTCAAAAAATGTATACAAGTGGACACTTTGGTCAGTGTTGCTCAAGCAATAGCTCACTGTAATCAGAAGTGTCTGGACACTGATGAGAACCACTTTGAGCAACTCTTGTAATTGCAGAAGTTAAACGTGACTTGCATTCACCTTTTGTTATCAGTATATATTGAGTATTACAATTTCAGTACAGTTTTCCTTTCTTAAAATGTGTGTACATTTTTTTGGCACCCTCTGTATTTATATATATAATACTTGTATCTGTCAAAAAAAGGGTAAAATAAAAACATTTTAAGAGACAGTATGTGACCCACAGACTTTATCTGAAAAAGTAATACCATTTATCTCAGTAAGAAGAATATTATACTGAAAAGGAAGGTATGAAATGCAAAAAACAATAGTGGCTAATTTTTTAACACAATGGATAAATCTATATAAGCATTGGTTAATTATGTTCATATTATGGAGTATGCGAACAAGGTAGGACTAAAATATACGGTAATAATAGCATCTACGACAGGAGGAAGTTATGAGAATTAGATTTGTCCTTAGGTTAAGCCACAGGCTCCACCCCACTGCACCTGTTAATTGCTCCTGACCCTACATTTAAAATCTCATTTGCGTCCTCTGTTCTACTGGACTTCTCTTGCTTCCCAGGTTACCCTCCCTGAGGCCATCTTTTTTCCTCCCACCCACTGTCAGCTCCCAGGGTGCACGTCAGTGCCAAGCCCCGGATTCCCTATTTCTTGCTCAAAGAGGTGTGTTGGAAACGGGATTGTTATGAATACCAGCTTCTCTGGCAATCCAGAAATCCCATCATGCTCTCTGTGATTTCCCACTTGAGCCTTGGCACTGATTTCCTCTGCGAGTGCCAGGAAACGCTTTAGGGTTATACAGCCTTAGTCATTTAAGCAGTTGCCTCCTCAGGGTGTTTTACAGCGTCGTTTTCTTTCTTGTTGTTGTTACTTACCTCTCATCGTTTCTGTCTACCGAGGTATTGATGATGAAGGGACAATGACTCTGTGTGGGCCAAAGAAGGTTTTATTTGTCCTTAGAAAGACTAACCGCTGAAGTTCATTCGCTGTGGTTAAATCATTGGCATGACAGCATTGGTGAAGCATTCTCGGGAGGAGTTGAGGCTCCCTTCTGCACACCCTGCTTTTGAGTTATTGATATGGTTTAACAGAACAGGTGGTTGAGCCTTTTGTTGATATCCTTCACTAAGGCATGGATGCTTGTACTTTCCGGGGAATATTTGAAAGCCATTTGTGAATAATTTTTGGACTTTGAGTCAATTTGGCTTATATGTGTTGCTGCTCCCATCTATTCATGCAGATATCAAAAACTGTCTAGAAAATTATTCTGAGAATTCTTAGCTGCACTCAAGTTAAGGTTTATAAATGAGAAATGCATTTCTTTGTGGGGGGGC
>NW_017731490.1:987934-1030333 GCF_001890085.2 Hipposideros armiger | reverse complement strand
AGAAAACATTTACATCATTTTCTGTATTTTAATGCATCGGCTTTAACTATAAGTGTTGAACTACAGCAATAGGTATTTCAAAACAAAGCAAAGGAAAACAGATGTAATGCCTAAAAACATTTTTTTCAGCTTCATTCTAAAAATAACTATTTTTAAATTCATCCTCCCATCTCCATTGAGTCTATCTATAAGTCAGGGCTCTGAACCCTCCAGATTTTGTATTATTCCAAGAAGCAGGGACCGTCCTGGTGTATAAAATCCCCGTTGATTTTGGAATTTTTTAAAATGAAGTAAATAAATAGGAGGTGCGTGATGGCCCCAAGGCTGTGCTGGTGAGCCATGCCCTCAGAGGAGTTATATAATACACAGGTGGGAGGCATATACTTGAAGACGCCATTATAGTGCTGGGCTCATTGGTTTGTGGGTATGATGGTACACCATTCTCTGTATTGAAATCTAAATTGCAAACTGATCAACATTCCCATGGAATTTCTGCAGAGATTATATAGTCATAACTTTTTATATGTAGTAGGTATTCAATACACACTGAACACAATCAAGGATTGGAAGGGAGCCAGCACATTGATACTATATTTAGGGCTTAACTTCAAGTGACATGAGTTGATGGTGCTAAGTCCAAACGATTCCTTTCTAAAAAAAAATGAGCTAGCTTTAGGGCATTTGTGGCACCTGTTAGGCTCCTTAGAGGGCAGGTATGCCCCCCCCCCACCCCCTTTGTGGGAATTATGCCCTTGAAGGCAAATTCAAAATTCTCCATCTGAAGTGACAGAAGACCCTTCAACTTGAGCTCCCCGCACATTTGTTTGTTTGCTTTTTGCTACAATTCTTTTTTGTTCGTTGTCTCCTGACTTTGTAAAATGAGGTTGGGGGTGGAGGTAAACGCAGAGTAGTGAGGAGAGGAAGACGCCAGTGTGCGTCCACAAGTGACTTGGCCTCAGCTTCCGCCAGTTTTCACCTGCCTTAACTTAAAGGCCGATTCTCTTATCAGCTGATATGATAGGGCTGGTGCAGTCCTACAGTCTTATCTGCATTTCCTCCTTCAAACAGCACAGTTTTTAAAAACTTCCCATACATATCGGTATCTTTCTTTCTGCATGCTCTTCACTTTCGTACTGTGACGATGACCTAAAATTCTATCAGGGGACTTTTTTTTTTTTTCTGGCTTCTATTATAATTAATTGCTTGCAAGAACGTTTTAATTTTTAAGTGCTCTGTTTAGAACAGAAGCATAGTTTTGTTGTTGTTTTGTTTTAATTTCCTGTTATCCACACACAAAAAAAGACTGGTGGCTGACAACTTGGGTGTTTACACTTTCCGTTATATCAGAAGAAAATATTTCCTTATAAGACTTTTCAATATACAAGGACTCAACCGTCTACAGCCTCCCTGAGGCTGAAGATCCCTTATCAGGGCACAGGATGTTTGGAGGCGGAGGGCTCCTGACCAATCAGAGAACTGGGAAGGTTTTAAATTTACTCCAGGCCTGTCAGCTGCGTATTCTATTCCTGGGACCTGTGAGAAGCTGGTATGTCTTTGCTTTTGGCCTATGTGGTGTTTGCATTAACTTAAATCCTTAGGTACTTGAGTAATGTTGCAAAGCATTATTTACCTTACCTGAAATCCTATGAGCTTGTTTTAGTTTTAAAGTGGGGCTTAATATGTCTACTTACTTGGTTTGCTAAGTTTGGCTCCTTTGAAAGTGAAAATGGTTGTTTGCTTGGTCTAAATCTTTAAAGCAGTGCTTTTTTTGGGCCTACTCTAGTGTTTGTGTTTACTCAAAGAAGTTCAAAATGCCCATATTGCATCTTAGGTTTAATTTTTCTGATTCTTTTAGGTAAAATAAGTTATATTTGTGTCCCTTCAAAAAAAGTCCTGTGCCAATGTGCTCTTCCCAAATATTATCCCCTTTTAGTCAGAGCTAACTGGGTCATTATTTGTGTTTCGGTGGTGCTTTTTCTTATGCCTTTATCATTATACTTATTATATGTGTTAATTTTTGGATTTCCTCTAAATTTATTGAACTTACAAACAGGGTATAATTCATATTTGAGCACTAGCAACTTTTACACTGATGCATAGCAGGCAATCAACATGTTTGTTTAATTGAGTTTCAATTTTGCTTGTCCAACAGCTCCCAGGTGAAACCTATGCTGACCCTTTCTCCTCTAAGTGTGTGGTCTATGAATCAGGCAAAGCAAGATCACCAGGGAACTTGTTACTAAGCAGAATGGTCAGCTCCACCCAGACCTTCCGAAATAGGGTGTGCGTTTTTCCAAGACCCCTGAGCAATTTCTGGAAATTAGAGTTTTAGGAACACTGGAAGTCCAGGAGTCTACAAGCATGGGCCCTAGACCAGCAGTATCAACATCACCTGGGGACTTTTAAAAAAGGCCCAACCCCCTACGTACTGAATTAGAGACACTGGTGGGGCATAGCCATAGTAGCGAGATCTCCAGGTAATTCTGACGCGTGCTGAAGTTTGAGGGCACCTGTTCAAAATATCATCTGCTTTCCCAGCCTCTCTCGGGAAAATCAAGAAGATCAACCAGCACCTGTGCTGAGCTATGATTAATGCAAAGTAGATTCATGGCATCAATTAGATGAGTGACTAAAATATTTATTTACTTCACAAAGCAACTGTACATCTGGCCAATGAAATAACTGATGCACATTTGAGAATGAAAATGGAATTATATATGAGTAAAATTTAACAAGATACGTATCCATTTATTTTGACTCAGAAATAATTCATAGTGTTACAGTTGAAAGGCGTGTTTGAGTCACGTTGGTCCCAGCTATTCATTTGACAAATGAGAGCTGGGAGGCTGACAGTTTAAATGATTTTTCCCCACATGAGAGAGAAACAACACCTAGGCCACTGATTTCTCCAGTTTACCATTTTGCCTGTAAATGTCTTTATTTTTTTCTAGCCTTGTTGTTTTTCCTGAGTTGGCTATCCGTTCTGTGAAAACATTATAAACTGATGGAACTGGGAGACGCTGGGAACACCCTGATCTACAGATGAGGGAGCTAAGGAGTTGGGGGAGCCTTATGAGTGCTTTCATGTTACTCCATGGTTGGGGCGTTCTGAGCAAAACAAATGGCGTGTTGTGGATCTAGAGAACAATACATACAAAATATAAACATATATTTCCCTAGCTCCATTTATCCCTCATGTTCCAGGGGCATTAGAGCCAGAGCTGCTTATCTCTTATGGGGGAACCCTCTGCTCTCCTTCAGAGGATAAGAAAACCTGTTGCCTCCGGGGCATGACACTTGCCGTCTTCCTCCTCTTTGCAGTGAGACTTTATGAAGACAAACTCTCTCGCTTTCTCTCTTCCCCCTCCTCCTCCTCTCCCTACCTCTCCCCTCCAAAGGGTGGCAGCTGAGAGGAGAGCATAGAACTTATTATCAACTCCAAGATGTACTGGGTTTCTCTTTTGTGATGGTGAGAGGCCCTGCAGGATGCACAGGATGCTCCTGGTTCTCGGCCTCGTCCTGAAGGGGAAAATGGGGCATGACGCACCAGTGTCGTTACTGCTGTGGGGAGCAGTAGTCTGTCCCTGATCAGAGACCTTGTGTATGCTTTCAGGGCAGTGTGAATAAACATATATATGAAAAATGTATCAGAAAGCTCCCGAATGTGAAGTGACCCGCCTGAAACTCAGGGAAAGCTGTCTCTCGTTTGCCTGTCCTGTTCTAGGATGATTCTGTTGTCTTTTTGCTTGGGCTTTATCTGTAAGCCTACCTTGTCTACTTGACAAATGAATAAATAGTTAAGCAAACATTCAGACTATTGCAATCATGCTGTCAACAAGCCTGGTTAATTTAGAAAAATAGAATTATTTTATTTTTTAAACAATGTTTCAAACTATCATGTTGACTAAGGTTCAGTGAGACCTAGGTTTTTCTTCTCATCTCTGCTACTTCCTGACTCATAAGCCTCAGTTTCTTTATACGTAACATGGGGATAATATTTACCTTATATGAGTATTGTAAGAATGAAATGAGACAATAAATGGAAAACAGTACAGTGTCTGGTACATTGTAAATGATCATAATTCTAGTTGTACACCCTCATCTTTAAAATAACATAACTGAGTTTTCCAAGTGGTTTCCCAGGAGTCATATAGATCATAAGAGGGAGAGGAAAGAATAGGGCCTAATCTTGGGCTCATAGTTCATTGTTATTTTTCCATAATAGTCTTTTTCTCAATACTTTACATAACTAGATAAGGCCTCCTTTTGGCTTTTTAGGGGAAGAAAATTTTCCTTGACCTTCTTAGGGCTCCTGGCTGAGTCTGAAAATGAAGTTGACAAAGATAAACAGGAGAAAAAGCATACGTATTTATTAATATGAATTTTACCTGACATAGGAACCCTCCAAAGAAAATGGAGACCTGAAGAAACAGCTAAACCTGAGAATTTTTATGCGATGTTTAATGAAGCGGGTGGGCCTGGGGGGGTGGGCAGGGGATAATGGAGAAACATGATGGGGCAAAGAGTATGAGGAAGTGTAACAGATGGGGGGAAACTGAGCAAGCTCTGTTCTCTAGATTCTTCTCGACATCACTCTGTCTTAGAGATGAGGATGTAGTTCCTTCCAGGTCTAGGGAGGGCACCTCTCATGAGAGTTTTCTCACCTGTTTCAGGAGCTCAGGGTGAGCCTCCCGCTTCTATTGTTTTCCCAGCCCTTCAGCTTAAAATATTTAGTATGCCCAGGTGCCGTATTTTGGGGTAGCACGTTCTGAACCTCATCAGGTTCTAATACTTAAGAGTAACGGAGAGAGATGTTTAGAAGTATGGTTCACAAGTACAAATATAAATGAGGTATTGAAATGAGGAAGATAAAAATGGTTCTTTGCATCTAGTTAGGGTTAGGGAGGTATTCCCAAAGAGAAGTGGAAGCCAAAGTAGAAATAGAGGCATTTTTAACTGATAAATTACAGTTTCCTTTTGACTAAAATTGAGATTTGACTGTTGGCCTTGTAAGCTCCATTTTAATTATCTGAAAGATTAGGCTGAATCTAATTAATTTGTCATTTAAGGAGGTACATTCATATTTCTGAACCCTAAAAGTTGGAGGAAAATTAACTCCTCATATGGTTGATTTTCTCATGGTTTAAGGTATTAGAGTAGAAACTTTCTATCCAATTCTGTTTTGATGTGTCTTTCATTGACCAATCAAGAGTATCAGATACAATGCAGAATCATTGAAAATGATACACAGATGTCTTAAATTATTTTAATTTACAACGTATGGTATATACACTCATATGTGAATGAAAGAGCAAGGACTTGGTTGCTTTTACTTTTCCTACAAAAAAAATGTTCAGATAGATGACATTAATGATTTTGAGTTTGGTTTCACTCTCTCTATGGTGTAATGTGAACTGTGAAACACTTGCAATAACAATCCAAGGGCAGGTCTTTTATAACTACCAGTCTCTTACAATGGCTTCACTGTACCTAATTTGACAGCCTTTTGTCTTTTTTTGTTGTTGTTTTTTATTTATAGCTCACCTTTTTTGAGGAATTTTTCAAAGCATTCTTAATAGTTATCACAAAGCAAAAGATTTCTATTTTATGCTCATATTTCATCAGCTTATATTTTATTATGTTATATAACTAAAACTTCCATGAATAGGTCTGAAAACAAAGATAATGGACTCTTAGTAAATATAAAATTCAGGTGGAAAAAAATGATATGTGCACTGGTGTATTAGACAAGAGAGAAAGATGATTATGATTATTTTATTGGCTTATTTTTTCTTGGGATTTGATGAAAAGTCATGACATTTTTTTTCTTTTAGTACAAATTCTCATATAAAAGTTTTTCAGTGCCAAATTCTAAATATTTTAAAATTTAAAAGCATTCTCAAGGTTGATATCTTAGGCTGGTAGACTTATGAACACATGTTTGCAGAGCCCTGCAATCAGCCTCCTGAGCACTTTTAAAAGAGTATTGTTGAAGTTTGGCATTGAAAAAATTTTCTCTGAATATCAGTCCTAAAATATGTATGATTATGTTATATCCTAAGGTCATTTAAGGAATAATAAAAATTAATCGATGTCATATATTGACAAATCGAATGCTTTATACCATCAAATTCACATATTAAAACATTTTCCCTGACAGTGATTTGCATCTTCCTCAAACTAGGTTGCTCTCAGATTTATTAAAAAAAAAAAAAGTTTCTTCAGTTTTAAATCATGTAACTATAGAGATAATATCCACTTCCTAAAAGTATTGAGATGATTAATCAATGATCTCTAGTGTCTTTCAGATAGAAATTGCAGACCTCAGTGATGAAAATTATAAATTAGAGTTGTTCTAACCCGTCACCTCTTGGAGACGAATTTGAAATACCAGATGGGTGAAGTGTGATGGCTGATTAATAGAAATGGAAAATAAATTTTCAAAGAACATCCATGAACTCATTCTAAATTGCTTAAAGAAAAAATTACGGGTTTATTCATTTATAAGAAAAACATTTTTGGAATGATTATATCATGTGATTTGCAACCAAAGGAGTGAGATGCAAGGAGAAACTCTTAATGTGACACATTAACTATGCAGTTGTATAATCTATGCAGTCTAATAAAAGAATTTCAACTCAATTTGGCATTATCTCGAAAACAGTGAAAACAGAAGGCCAAAACTGGGGTCTATTGATGCCATTGTAATAATAAGACAAATAAGTCACTGGAGGAACTTGGTAGAAGTAAAAGCCTTAAAGAAAAGTCTAATCTGAATTGAATGCAAATATCCTACCGCTAGGATAGCATTCAAGAAGGAGGTTTGAATCATTATGCATAGGGCAAAATTGTTGGGGGATTTAAATCCATTACAAGATTCCTGAATCCGTTACAGGATCACTATTTCCATCTTTTAAAACAGATTTAGCTGAGGATTCTGAAAGTACATTCAGGTAATGTGGGTTCCCTGAGTTGTGTACACTGTTGCCATTTAAAGCAAGCCTAAGTCAATCCTGAGAGAGTTCTGCTAATAAATGGTGAGGTTGAGTGCTATGCAAAGTCACAATCTGTACACAAAGGGGTATTAATGTATTTGTGATATTGGCCAGTATAGTATTTTAAATGCATTTGTCCCCTCTTGTTTCTAAGAGTTTTGGATTCAAAAACCTGATTATTTCTCACCATGATAAACACCCGGCTCTGTGCATGGCAGGCAGTCTGTAAATAACGGATATTTGCAAAAAAAATTGCAAATTTTTGGATTTTTAAAAGATATTTTATCATGGCAACCTCATTGTATTGTGTCGTTGTTGTAATATGTAAACAAATAGGGAAAGAAAATTAGTAAAGATAATTCCGTTTCGAGAATTTGGAAGAACTTTCAGTTATTCAGTTTGGAGATTCTCTACCATCAAATACTTTTTACACAGTTTCCCCAGTTTTAAACTTTGAATTTTGTGAGTGTGTGAGACCTAGAGACAGGAAAGGTTTGAGGAGTTTTCTGAGTTCTGTGTTCTTGGCAGTTCTGTTGATCTTCCCCGAAATGACAGCGAGGCCCCAGCTGAGGAGAAAATGGAGCTGAAGGAGGCACGTTGGGTGTGGAGGAGGGAGGCACCGAGGCACCACAAGCTGACGAGATGACTGATGTTGGTGCTGCAGTTGCAGAAGGAAACACGCTGGAAACAAGATGTCAGAGGCAGCGGCGGCTTAAGAGTTTGTAGTTTATTGTAATTTACAGGCAGCGCTTGAATGTTGGCTGCCCATGGTGGATGTGGTAGAAGAGGTGGAAGTGATGGAGAGATTGGTGCTTCAGGGAGGACAGGTGTCAGGGGAAAAAGAAGGAGGGCGCTTTGGAGTGATGTAATCTCAGATACAGGTTGCTTCTACCCTAGGTGGTGCCCTAAGGACTCCAGTATTACTTTCATCATTGGAATGACTCTTGAATACAGAGCGTGATTGGGAGGCATACATTTTAGAAACGGGTTTTAATGCATGGCCCGTCAATGCTTCTGTTGGCTTCCCTATGTAGGAAAAAAGAGTAGTACACAATTCAAACTATTTACACTGTTTAGAGCCACCCTTTCCTTGACACCTCTTCCCCACCCCACCACTCCTATCGCTCAAGGTGTCCATCTCTGTGACAAGAAGGATTACAAAACACTCTTCTACTTTACTCTGAATCTAAAGAATGCACCGAAAGCTGACTTTCGCTTGAGAACTGAGTTTCTTCTTTGGCCACAGTCTGATGCACAGCTACGTCTTAGATAAAAGCTTTTCCCTCCTTTCCAATTAAATAATTGGAGAAAGGAAGCATTAACGAGTACAGATCATTCAACTCCTTTTGTGAGCACCTAGATAAGCCATGGCCTGTGAATGTAAGAATTTGCAAGATTTCTCTTCATTCTATTTGCTGTTTTTGAATATTCCTTTCATTTCTTTCTAATAAGTAGTAACAAATCTCTGTGAAATGAGAGCAGGCATGCCCAGAAAGAGCAGATAACTGAGAAAACGCTGTGTTGGGTCTCGTTCTGGAAGGGCCTTATTCTATAACTTCTTTCTCCCTCTGCTTGGATTGGACTCAGTGCCCTGGAAAAGTAGTCTGTTGCCATCTTAGGAATAGCCTTTTATTAAAAGAGAGAGAAAGAGACAAAAGGTGCTATTCTGGGACACTTTATAACTAACCTATCACCATTCAAGATCTACTCGGTAAAGTTATTAATGACTTCAATTTATTTTTTATTTCTCTAAAGAAACTTTTTGTCAAATATGAAATGGGAGTAATCGATCTGGTTGCAAAGATTACGCATGCTTTCCTTGACCGTATGAAGAGTACAAGAGCTGTAGAAACAAACTTAATCGGCGAGGGGGAGGCTAGAATGCCTCTGCTATATGGTGTATCTAAAGCTGCATCAAGAAGAGAATACATTATGCAATTTTTAAGGAGTGTTTTAAAACCAAAGGTACAAAGAGATTTGCACAATCACTATTCTGGCTATTTGATCTTTGGTGGTTTCCCTCCAGGTTCTTACAGACTGCTTTGCTCTTTCCTGTGTTTCTTCACCCACAGGTAATTTTGATTTAGGAAACCCAGATCTTCATCATGATTATGAGGCTGTTATGTTTAGAAGGCTATTACTTTGCTTTCTGAGGTTAGTTAGATGTCCCCCTGGCATAATTTACTCATAGGCTTGAAGATTTCATGTTGTTTACCATCCATCTTCACCAATAGACTAGGAGCTTGATCTGTTTTCCGACCAAACACAGTGCCTGGCACAAAGGCTGTGGTTTTGAATCCTTTGGTAAATGGATGACAGAGTTACTTGTGAGTGTTCTGGAAGCATTCACGGAGCATGAACAATTTTCAGCTCTTTCAATTGAGTAATCCATGTGTAACAATACGATTTTTGCCCTTACCTCTACAAGTTTGTTGGCTTAATGATAAGTGTTTATTGATGATGTTGTCGATGACAAAGTCATCAGAATGAGGGATGAGGAAGCACAGTCCTCCTTACAAGAGAAGGATGGGTAATAAGCTTCCGTTTCCTACTGAATTACACATTGTACAAACACAGAACAAATATTTATATGAAGAGGAAAACAATTTCTCTTGTTTAGAAAGGTTAAAATAAGATTTCCTTCAGGGTGGAGACACAGTCGTGGCTTTTGGTAGAATGCGTAACCCTTGTTTTACAGCTATACATAGTCGTGCATTCTTTTCATTTGCATTTTCAAAGTGATTCTTCATTACAGGAGCTCAAATTGATTCACTCAGGTAGCCTACCAAACCTTTCACTGTGCTTATCTTGTCCTGGGACGTGTATTTCTTTTTCTCTTTCCCTCCTCCACCCTGCCCAACCCCATCTCAGCACTATAAGAATGCTTTATAACCACCAACCCATGGTGGTTCTTAGTAGGGCCGACGAGTTAACTTGGCATAGCATATGTTTATTTTTATATAAAGGAAGGAGAGCACTTTGTTATTATTGCCCTGCTTATGTAATTGCTCTGCTCAAAGTGAGGTGTTTTTTTGTTTACAGGTTTCAAATTTGGTGAGTTTATCCATTAGACAGATTTGGAACAGGTAAATGGGTATTGAACTGTGATTTGTGCATCCTTCATACCCTGTTGATTTTGAGATAAATCAAGATTTCATTTCCTCATTTTATGAGCAAGCTAAAACATCTGATTTACAGAAAGAAGCCAACGAAACAAAAACAATTTACACATGACATTTTTTTTCTGTTATACCAGTGAGCTGTTTACATCCTAATATTTGTAGCATTCTAATGAGTTCTCATATATGATATTAGAGCAACTAGCCTACAGAAGTATGCTGGGAGTTACATGCTGTTATGTATAAAACAATGCAGGCCCATGATACAAAGGTCCATGCTTAGCTTTTTATTCCTATTGCCAGTAGATAGTGGGGTGATGGCGCCTGCTCAAAAAAATGTTTGGAGAAAAAAAGATTGCAGCCTGTAATTAATGATTCTATAGGGAAATGTAGTCTACTTTCCAGTCTTGAAAATTATTTTAATTTATATTTATACACATATGGGAAGTTTCTTTAGGGACAAGAAAATAGTAGTTGATTTTTTTGAACAGCTATTGTATGCTAGGCAGTGTCTAAGTGCCATGTATAATTTCCTTAATCTTTCAATTTTTTGACATCAATTTTATCCCATTTATAGATGTGGAAAATGAAGGAGGAAAGTATATTTGAGTCCTGTAGAAGGGTTTCCTCCATTTGAGATGGCATTCCATTTGAGATGGCATAAGTGTGGCTCTGTTCGAAGTTAGGCGAGAGATAAGATACATTTTTATGCTTTCTGGTTCTGTGAAGCTACTATTCAATTACTTTACACCTGACTTAGAAAAATGACTTACTAACATTTCTCAAATAAGTGGACTATAAAATGAAACTAAAATAAATATTTTAGCAATTAAGCAAAGCTCTAATAGCATATAATGTTTTTTTTCCCTCTTAATAGAAATGATTTAAGTTTATTGCTTTAAAACACCAATGAAAATGAAAATGTAAGCTATAACAGACCAAAGGCCAAAACAACCATGATATTATCTATTAATGCAATTTCAACTCAACCGGCACTATGGAGTCTGTTTTCCTAGATAGCAATATTACTATTTAATCCATTATTATAAATGTAAGAGTAAACATTAATAGTTTATGCCATTTGATTAAAATGGAAATCACTCCCAATCTTCGGGGATTGTCACCCATCCCTTGTTTGCAGATGCATGAAACTGGAACTTTAATATACCAGCGAACAGTGGCTTTTCTTAGAAATCACATCAATGACCTGTGGAGTATTTCTGCATAGCTGTCAGGGAGGGATGGGTTGAAATGAGACAACAGAAAACAAACAAAAAAATCCCTTCCTATCAATTATTGGTGTCACACAGAAGTGAGAATAATGAGGGACAAGGAAGAAGGATGGGGAAGTGAATACTCCTGGTGGTTTTAAAATGCAGACAGCACTATTTTCTTGACCACAATAAAGGTATAGTTGTATATAATTCATGTATTACAGAAACAAGAAAGAAAAAAGTAACCAAGTAGCAAAATGACATTGATTATTGGCTTTTTTTTGTGATAGATTAACTTTGACTGTCACAATATCACTCAGTCTCCATCTGGTCCATGACTGTGAGAGGCATGTTTCTCCATGAGCAGGGCTTGGGTAGAAACACATGACCCAGCTACATACCTCAAAGAGTTTCCTGATGGGTCATGTGTATCTGGGATTCTTTCTGGCTGCCGTGAGACATAGCTAGTCTTCATAGTCATCAGCTGAGAAGTGACTTTGGCAGTTTAGTGATAGAAGCCTAGAATCAATTAACAAGCAACACAAATAAAACTAAGGCAATAAAAGAATATCCCAAATATTAGGGCAATTTAATATTTAATGGCTTGTATAAATGTACTTGTATGCTGTGCTTTGTACATAAAAGAAGAAAGAAGAATCCCTCTTAGCAGAAAGTCTTGCTTTTAGTGGGGTTTGTACTTATTATCCCTTTATGAAATGTGGTGGTGATTTCTGTTACAAGCAACAGTTCTTCCCGTATTAAGAAAGAAACAGGAGGGAAGGTAGAGAGGCAGAGGTAGGAGGAAGAGAAGCAAGTAGGTCAGTCGCTGGGCCCCACCTCACTCTGCAGCTACTTTGCTTGGCAGTCTTTCTAAATGTCTGGAAGAATTGGCTTCATTTTCTTTATCATTCCCTTTCACCCTTCATTTGGGTCTCTTCTACCTCCTATTGCCATCTAATTGCCAGTGGGCACCACAATAAGTTGATGAAGTGGCATTTTAATTGTATAGGCTTCGTAGGAAACCGACTCAGGGGCATTAATTGTCTTGCTCCAGGTCACCCAGTCTGTAAATAGTAGGCTGAGATTGAAATAGGTTTTCAACACTAAACCAAGTATTGTAAAATCTCCTCATTTCGATGTCTTCCTTTAGCTTGGCTCATTGGTGTGGGATTAAATCTCTCTGCTACACCTGTATTTTTGCCTTTCCCTCTCAGCGGTGTTTTACACAGACCCCTGGTGTAGCCATGTTAGTTGGATAACAATTCTAAAAGCTGCCACTTGCTGGATGGTGTGCCCATTGTGCCCTAAATGCTGCATATACATTTAATCTTCACCACAATGAGACAAGTCAGGGCCAGGCTGAGACCTGGCGGTGTTTCAGGCAGACTAACTGGCTACCCCAATACAATATTCTTCAAGTATTCGTTCAGCATTGAATCACGTGGGACAATGAGCCCCGAATTAGGAATTGGCACAGAAATGATACCCCCTCAGGTGACCATGGCAGCAGTTTGAAAATAAAAGCTCTATAATTTCTCTCAGTTGAGGGGATGTAGGTTTATGTCGAATGGCCTTTGTCAGGATGGGGTAGGAAGGTCCTGAGTGCCCACTACGCCCTTTCCCAGTCCAAACGGCTAAAGTGTTCCTTCTGACCTCTCACGGCAACCTTTCTTCAAGAAGTTTCTAGAAATGCAACTGTCTTTATCTCATTATACTTAGGGGGTGTTCTCTGGCCCCTTACTGATTGGTGCTATGGATTTCTGACCCAGACGACCTGACTTTAAACTTTCACCAATAATTGCATTATTCTCAAATAATGGAAGCATACCAGCATTCAAACCCAGGTGGGCGTTCAAACTCCATGTTTGTCTTTCTAATACTTACCTTTGCTTTTACAATTCATGTCTTATATTTTAAGTGTTTGATCTTCACCCATCTGCTTTTATGGCAGAAGTTATTTTAGGGATTAAATGAATAATCAGTTGCTCTCCTTTCACTCCTTTCCACTCCTTCTCTCTGAAATGTTTTCGTTGCCTCAGTGTTCTCTCCTTGCAATGGTCTCTCAGGTTTTTATATCAATGAACATTTTTCAAAGATGCAATTCTGCATTTCCAGCTGCTAATGGACATTTCCACAGAAACACCCAACCAGGACTTCATTGATACTTTGTCAAATTGGCCTCTGCCCTCACCCCAGCTTAAGCCAGTTTCTTCTCCATCCATTTTACCCCTCCCAGTACAAACCATGATTTAGCGATTATTGCTTCTCTTTGGCTTAATTTCCAACAAGGCTGCTTTATTTTTATCATCTCTGCTTCCATAAAGCTCGTCTCTTACCACTCAATGGGAAGACTCTTAGGAGAGGTCCTAACTGATCTCTCTTCCTCCCTCCCCTCCTCCTACTAGCATATTTTCTATGTTCCTATAGGATTAGCCTTCTGAAAACTAGTTTGTATCATCTCTCTGTTTACAAAACCCCAGCATCTTTCTCTTGTGGTAGACTAAAAGCCATACTCGTTGGTACCTCTAGGAGTACCCAAAGTTGCTTCATCTTTTTCCCCCCTCCTTCTGTCCTCTTAAGAACATTTGCTCCAGTTTACTCATTGATCCCCAACAGACTGGCTCTTAGTGTCTCCCACCTGCCTGAATGCCTCTTTTCCTTTCTTCATCTATGTAATCTTAAGTCATTTTCAAGGCAAAAAATCCAATATAACTTCTTCCATGTTTCTTTCTCAGACATCCCTGCCAGGAAAGGAATCTCACTGTTTCCCAGACAACCCCGACTTCAGCCAGATCTTTATGTAGCCAGTGAATTCAGCTACAGCTCAGCCATTTCCAGCTGTGTGTAGGTCAATACCTATCACCGTGATAGGCAGAATTGATCAGGGAAGTATCTCCATCTGTCATTAAGACAGGCAAAAATGACTCGATCATTCATGACCAGTCATGACCCAGTCACTTCAATAGTAAAGACAGAGCATGCCTCAGTGTTGTCCTGTTTCAGCGTTGGCTCCCAGCTACGACCTGTAAGGGGAAAAAGGGCAAATGGTAACCACTGTGCTATTTCATACTTTATGCTTTCAGATATTCATATGTCACATACATTTTGGGGTATAATTATAAGTCTCTAAATTTTTGGGGGGGCATAAAGAGATTACAGTTTTTAAAAGACATTTATTTTTGGTTGCTGAATCAAATGCAATTTAAAGTTCCAGAATGTTTACATTTTATTAGTAACAAATTGACAGCACATGGGTTTCTTTCTGTTTCTTACAACGTCAGCAGCCCTACTTTCACTCTCTATCTTGTTATATTATCAAAGGAGTTTTTGGATACATGTATAAGCAAATATTTTCTTATAGTGCAGTAGGACTGAGATGCTCAAATGTTTTAACAAATCAGGTTTGCCAGCTAATTTAGGTTTATTCAAACACAAACTACTGAATGTCTTTGATTGCTCAGGGGTATTTCTAGATATGAGACATCCTAAGAATGTATTTCAGCATATTTATCTGCATATCTTGAAGCTTTCGTAAGTGTAAACTTTTTATTTTTGAGTTTCACAGAACTGCTAATCTCAATTTAGACCAGCTTAATTGCTTGTCACCAGTTGCCTTCTAAATCTTTTAAGTAAAAATACAATAAATGAATAGATAATGTTTATTGAACACCTATTCATCTCAGGTAGAGTTGCCCTATTTAGTGAATATAAGTGCAAGGGACCAGTTACATTTGAATTTCAGATGATAATGACTAATTTTTTAGCATATGCATACATCCCACAATATTTGAGGCATACTAACACTAAAAAATCATTGTTTATCTGAAATTCAAATGCAATTGGATGTTTTTCTGGCAACGCTAATTAATATGGATTATATGATTTATTTTTTATAACAAGTTTATGAGGTAGTTGTTGTAATTAACCTCATTTCACAGAAGAGACTGAAGCTTAGAGAGTTTAAAGAACTTACCCAAAGGTCAAAAGCTGAAATTAAAAGTTTAAAAAGTATTTGTGCCTAGATGTGTTTAACTTCAGAGCCAAAGCTTTAATCTTATTTCTTCACATTAAATTTTTAGAATTGGAATTTTGGGGTGGGATGGTCCAGTTATTTTAAAGACTTTTGATTATTATCAACCTGGCATTTAGAATATGAACAAGTTTACAGTCCTACCAATGTATATTTTCCTGATCCCGTGCTCACACTGGCATCATTTTAAAAAATCGTCACTAGTTTAAATAATAAAATATAGAATAACTTATTTGTTGTGCAGTTATTTACTCTCTAGTGAATTTGGACCCTTGTACATGAGCGTTTGTGACATTCTTTAAGTTTGAAGCATTAAACTATGAGGTGTAATGTTTCTGATTCTCAAACTTCAGTGAGTGTCAGCATCCCTAGGCAGCTTGCTGAGTTGCAGCTCTCTGTCCCCTACCTTCAGAATTTCTGACTCAGTAAGTCTTGGGGGAAGCCAGGTTTCCACTTCTAACAAGGTCCCAGGTGCTGCTCTTCTGGGGACCCTCCTTCCAGCATCACTGGCCTCCAGTGGGGTCAAGGCTCGTGGTGCAAAGAAACATCACTACATTTGCCCTTCATTGTTATTGGTCTCAAAGTGACAGCCCAATGCCAGATAGGAGAAGCATTTTGATAAAAATATGTGTATCGAGTTTGATAGAGAACAGGTTGTTGTGATCAGTTTTAAATAACGTAATACAAATATTTTTCAACTAAGTTGCCATGAAAATAATAAAGCATGCTAGGCTATGAATAGGACTTTGATGCTTCTCTTTCTGCTGCATAAAATCGAATTCTGAGTCTATTAAGCATAGGACACACCTTTCCCTGAGTGGTTCAGAGCAGTTCTCACCAGAAAAAAAAAAAAAAGATTTGGTATGTATGTAATTGAGCACAGCATTGGGCTAAGCACCGATAAGTGATACATTGGTGATGTGGAGTCCTTGACCTTTGGTGTACCATTGGAAGCTCTGTGGGCAGGGGTCATGCCAGTCTTGATTATTGTTGTGTCCTTCACACCTAGCACAGTCCTGGCATGCTGTTAGTGGTCAAAGCATGTACGTTGAATGAATACAGGAAAGAATCCCAAGCTCCTTACAGCCGTCACTCAGGATTGCTCCAGATTTTACTTATTTCATAAGGGAATTTGGGAAGGGGAAAGAGAGAGAGTCACATGGCCAAGAATAAGGAATGTAACCAGCCTTAGGAATACAATCCTGGGGTGATCCTTTAATGGGGTGAAGGGAAGACTTGATATACAGAGGGTGCTAAGAAATGTATACACATTTTAAAAAGAAAACAAAACACCTTTTTTTTTAAAGATTGTATTGGGGAATTGGGGGA
Organism: Hipposideros armiger; assembly: GCF_001890085.2. Taxonomy (NCBI): domain Eukaryota; kingdom Metazoa; phylum Chordata; class Mammalia; order Chiroptera; family Hipposideridae; genus Hipposideros; species Hipposideros armiger. The sequence continues at coordinate 1,013,646 of NW_017731490.1, read as the reverse complement.
GGGGAACAGACAAGTTGCTGGTCTTTTGTTCTTTAGTTGTGGAGGACATCGCTTCACTGGCCCATGTTGGTATTATCATTGTGCTCTTTCCAGGTGAGGCAGTCGCTCACTGGCCATTGGACGGCTGCTCACGGCGGCTCATGGTAGCAGAAGCTGCAGCCTATGCTGTCACTGATGACTCCCGGCAGCCCAGCTCCAGGTAGAGCTGTTGTTCACCATCTTAGCTGTAGAGGGCGCAGCGTCACTGGCCCTCATATGGGATCTGAACCGGGTCCCTGCTGCTCAGAGCTGAGGTCCCAAGCCAACTCTTAACCAACATGCCACTTGGCCGCCCCTCCCCCCCCCACAGAAAACAAAAAATAAATTATTAATATATACCAATAACAAAAGATGAATACAAGTCACGTTCAACTTCTGCAATTACAAATGGTACTCTCAAACTATTGTAGGTAACCATTAGCATCCAGACACTTCTGATTACAGTGAACTACTGCTTGAGCAACGTTGATCAAAGTGTTAACATCTCTTAAAATGTGTATACAATTTTTTTGGCACCCCCAGTATTTGTAAAGTAAGATAAAATAAGTGAAAGACATCGTCATACCTAACTTGAGATTGGGCGCCTAAGAAAAAACTTTATTTTTGGGCAGAAGAGAGTGAGCTTTAAAGAGAAGAGGTAGGAATACGTTAGGAGAAGGCTAGTATTTTCTTCTGCATTGTTCCTTGCTTACCTGTTAGCTTCGTTTCTTTTCACAGCCCCTTTTGATTATATCTCAAATTCTACTGCATGCCTTGCAGTTCCTCAGGCATACGATGCTTTTTCTTGGAATTAAGATTTGCATTTGCTCTTCCTTACCTCCGAGAACCATCCATTTCCACATTTATAACCCCTCCCCATCCTTTAGTTTTTAACTTGGAGTTTTCTTTTTCTGGCCTTTCTTAACTTTCCCACCTCCTAGACCTATGTTAAATGGGGTGCTCTTCCTTGTGTGCCCCTAGCAACCTGTGTTAACTTTCTTCATAACAATAATTGTATGACATCATTGTATTATACACACTTGTTTCCTAGTTTACTTTTGCCATTAGCCCTGGAAGTTTCTTGAAGTCAAGGACAGAGTTTCAGTCATCATTATTCATTGGATTCTAGACACACAATAAGCATTATAGATATTCCTTACATCACAGTTGAATGACTACATAAATGAATGAAGCCAGCAGGGCTAAGAAGCTGATATGAGAGGAAAAAATAGTCATGGGCAGAAACTGGCACAGTGGACAGGACCAGCGTATAGTCTTTATTGTTATGCTGATATATCTTTTAAAAAATCAACTGTTTAAAATTTTCATTTAAAGGCAAACATTCTTAGCTGTGAAAAATACATATAAGTATTCTATCTCATTTAAGGTAAAAGGGACTTTATAAAGGACATTAAGAGTCAACCCCATCTTTCAAGAGGACAAGGAGTTAAGCTCTGACTGGGCAGCTGGAAACTACTGGGTTGTTGGAAAAGTCATGACACATTTGTGCAACGAAAAACATAGGAAAAATATGTCATGACTTTTCCGACAATCCAATACCTCAGGCTACTCCAGAGGGAACTTCAAGCCATTGCCCCAGACACAGGTGGCTTCCACCAGGGCTTCTGAGCAGGAGATTCTCTGCTTAGATCTCTGTTGTTGCCTCTGAGAATGGAATATCCCTCTGCCCTTTGCTGCCTTCAGGTAATTTTGCCCTCTTTCTATGACTCTCTTCTTAGAGAAGTCTCATGAGCATGTTTCTGACTAGAGCATCTACAGAACCTGCGTACCTGTGCCCCAGCTACAAGAGAGGCTGGCAAAAGGCTTCTACCTGGAGAAGTAGTGCTCTTGGGTAGAAAGCTACAAAAAATAGAAAGGATATTCAGAAGGTTCAAGTAAGACAAGTGTTCATGACTCCTGACTTTTAAGAACATGTGTGGGAGCTGGAGGTTGAATTAAGTAGCTTTTGAGACCCCCTTTCATATAGAGCCCTGTTATATCCATTAGTCTCTTCTGCTCATCTTCATATGTCCTAAAATGTCTCTGAGTTTGGCATAGAGAGTTCAGTTGTACAGATGATTTTATCTTTTTTATGGCTCCCAACATCTCAGTGCTGATGTTTCTTTCCCTGCTGTTCTTTGGACAACATACCAGTAAGTATTTAGCTCTCATTCCATGATCTCTTGGAATGCCCTGACAAGCTAAACTTTCCTTGTTTGATTCAGTTTGAGCAAGTGTTACTGGAATTTTAAAAGTGAACACATTGACACTGAAATTACATCAAATGATGGTAAATAACAGAAGTTCAAATTTGGACCCTCCAAGCACTTTGATGGTTATGTCTGAACCTGGGATCATAAGGGAATAAAAAGACCAAAATTAAGGGCTGACATAGAAAAGAAGCAATTGGTGATAATTTTAGCCATCAGAGCATCTCAAGGGGGATGCCTACTGAAAAGTTGAAATTTGAAAATAAAGAAGAAAATTCACTAGATTTGAGTTTTACTTAGCTTTCTTTGAGCAGTTTTGTGTGTCTGCAAGTCAGCTGGGTCTCACGATTGCTGTTGAAGTCAGCAGAGCTGGGTTCCTCCCTAGCACACTCACCAATAAACAGTTTTCTTTGAACACACACTTTCTTCCAAATAGCCTCCTTTCTCCCTAGGCAGTCAATATTCTGATAAGATCATAAATCCCAATAGAAATTGTTCAGCCCAAGTCTTCTGTTTTATTTTCTGAAGAGAATAAAAGCTAAGAGAGTGAAAGAAAAAAAAAAAGGCATTCCCAAATCTCTGAGTAGACCAGATCTCCTAATGCACTATCTATACCACCTTTTTCCCTATACATTTGCATTCATTGTTTCTACAAACCGTTACCCGTTCATTGATCTTAGTAGGGCTCTCCAAGACCCAACAACATCAAGTATTGTGGTGTTTTCTTAGCACTCAGTCGGCCACGCTCCTGTTCTGCCTCTTTCCCTAGAATTACATGGCAGTGCAAGCCCCTTGCCTGGATTTCCAATTCTATCACTGATCACTGACCTGCTGCTTTTGTTTCTAAAAGTGGATATTTCCCGAGTTCTACCCTGATTCTTTCCCCAGTGTTCTGTACACATTGACAATCTGTCATTGAACCCTCTGCAAGTCTTCAACACCTGTTGAGACAATTTCACAAATTTATGCCACATCATAGGTATCTGGATAGGGTAGTTCAAAATTTAGATGTGTCCCAACTCAATGGCTACTGCCCACCTCTGACCCTTGTTAGCTGCATGACCTTGGGTAAGTTATTCAATCTCTCTGGGCCTTAGCTCCCCACCTATAATATGGGGATTGAACTAACACACCTACCTTTTAGGATTGTATGAGGATTCAGATTTCCTAATAGCTGTTAATGCTTAGACAAGTGTCTGGCATAGTTAAGTGTCATACGCATGGTTATTAAGTAAAATATAGATGTGGAAATCATTTGGCACATAGTTTTTAAAGTGGTAGACATGGAAGCAGAAAAGGCCAGGAGATCCTAAGAAATACATTTGTAAGGTCAGGGAGTATAAGAGGCCACATGGAGTAAAACATCCTGTATTATACCCAAAGTTAATGGATTTTCTCATGCTCTCCGCCCTCATGACTGCATCACGCTTATTCTGCTTCCTCTGCCTGGATTATCACTCTCCCTCCTGCCTACATGTATCATGTTTTACAACTCCTACTGGTTCTTCATAGGTCACTCCAATGGCTTCCTCACTAAAGTACTTCGTATTGAGATCTCAATCACTGGTTATAAAACAGTCTTCCTATTAAAGACTATTGTTATTTGAGTATCTTTCCAAGTAATATACAAAATCTTGGGGGTTGTAAAGTTTGTGTCATATGCACGTTTGTCTTCTTCAGAACCCCTAACATCTTCCCAATGTTGGCATCACTTTTCAAACAACTCTGTCCAATAAATGAGTCACGTTATGGATTGTCGTGGGTTATGGAGGACGGTATGTGTGTAGTGCGAAGGGAGGAGAGGATAGATGGAAGGCTGGCGCGTAAAGCCGCTGTCTCTTCACACAGCTCTGTAGAGACATAACAATTGTAATTGTTGAGCCAACCGACAGTTCCTTGATTTCTTGACAGCTGTTTATTTCTTATGGCAAAGTCTTGCAATCGGAGCCTTTAGTTGTTCTGGCCCAATCCTCTCCTTTTTCGTATGAGGAAACTGAGGCATGGAGCAGTGGAGTGCCTGTGCAGTGTCCTCTGGGAGTCACTGGAGTCATAGGGACCTGGTGTCTCACAATGCCACTGCTACTTGGTTGCTATGTCATTTGAAAACCTCTGAGCTTGTTTTTTTCCCTGTGGAATTAGCTGAACATCTATCCACCCTTGTAATCAACTTAATGGATGCTCAACAAAGTAACTATTCCATGGTGGTTGTTGTTGTGTGTGTGTGTTGTTGTCGTTGTTGTTGTTTTTGTGGTATGATTTAGCAGTGGTGATGTTGCTCCCATGAAACTTCCCTGGATTGTCACCCCTGAGCTAACCATGCCTGTTTGAGGGATGGCAGGTCCAGGGGTAGAATGTAGGTCCCTTGATTCTTAATCTGGGTATGTTTATTACATTGTGTTACTTGGTGACTTGATACATTTTGTGGGATGAGGGTAGGCTGCATGCTATATAAACCCACGATTTTAGTGGCTTTATATAATAGAATTGTATTTCTACCCCCGTCACAATCCAATGCAAGGCAAAGGGGGAGGGGCCTGGTCTACGCCTTCCTCTGTGGACCCAGGCGCCTGCCAAATTGTGCTCTCAATACGGTGAAAAGAACAGAGAAAGGAAGATTTGTAGGAGCAAGGTGGCCACGTTGAGGACCTCAGTCCAGTCTACATTCCTCCGTCTGGAGTACAGACCCACAGCTAGGTCTGTCTGGACAGAAGACCCGCACAGCTGCGTGCATAGGAGGAAAAGGGAAGTTGGCGAATAAGCTGTTTCTATCACAAATACTATTTTTTTAAAGTTTCCAAAGTACAGTGTCTGTAGATGTTTTGTTTAATCCTAATCTTGGGGAAATTACACATCACAGCAATTGTATGTGTCCATGTAAGGCTTTATATAATGCTGCTATCATTCTTTAAACAGTGTTCATAAAACTAGTTGTATCACAGAAGATATCTTTACCTTTGGATACGTGGCTTTTATTTTCAAATTTTAATTATGTATACCACATGGTCTTCATGGATTTCTATTTGTAGGATGGTGATTCCACTATTATGTACACCACTTTTTTTTTTTGCTTTAATGCAAATATGGAACTAAATTTTTAAATGTGTTTCATTTGACCATTTGTCTTATCATTAAACAATTTTAGTTCTATTCAAGTTGGTTTGATTTATTAGTTTAGAAATTTTAAACACTAAATATTTTTTAAAATTAATAAATTTGTATGCCCTAAAATGTCTTGAACAATTAGGTTGATTCTTGAAATCAGTATGCCTGAATATTAGATTAATATAAATGTTTTATATTACATAGAACATATAGTGGAAGATACATAAAATTTTCTGAAATATCCAGAGCTTCACAGGAGTATAAAAAAAAGAAAGAAAAGCACATCTATAGCCTCTGGCTGGAAAGGAATTCAAAGCGTTTCATAGTATCATGGGATATACAGACCAGAAACTCACAATACCTACCTGAATCTTTATGGAGTGAAAGTTTTAAAAATTTGATAAATAACTCAGGGTACCATAAATATTGCTTTTCAGGAAATCAGTTGATTCAAAATTGACAAAGTGACTTTGGAGGAAGAATAAGCAATAATTTAGAGCTTGTTAAAAGGATAATACATTATTTAAGAAATATTAAGTAAAAAGCAGGAAATGTTTTATAGAGACACCATTATGATAAAGATATATATATATATATATATGTATATATATATACAGTTACATAAAAAGATCTTAGTTTTACTAGTAGTAGTGATTTTCATTAAAACCCAATATTGTTATAATTTTCTTTTTAGAATATCAAAGGAAATCAGAAACTAGAATATTGTAATTATGCTGTATTAAGGCAACACTAAGATTTCTTAAATTTTTAAAGAGAACTGAAGATGATGCATATGAAATACTCTGAAATAAACTTTAGCATTATAGAAAAATATTTGCCTTAGAGAATAAAATGCCTTATTAGGCTTGGTTATTTCACTATCAACATACTGTTTGGATTTTTAAAAAGGTACTAATTTCTTAATAAACAAAAGTCCTTTGGAATATTATATTGCCTTTATTGTGATGCTGCTTGGGGCCAAACTATTTTAGTAACACTATATTAAAACCACTATTCAGGGAGTTATAAAAAAAGAATGCGATAACTTTGAATTCCTTTTAACCAACACAGCATTCTCATTACCTACCTCTGAGGTAGTATTTTTCTCACTGAAACCCTCTGCCAACCAAGGCAAGACCATTAATCTAATTCTAGCCCCAACAACTTTATTCTTTTGGAATCAGTGAGGCAGGCCTGCATTACGTGTCAATACCTAGTTATGTATGGGCTTATGCACGTAGTCTATTTATCTGTGTTCTCCATCAGATAAGTTGTGTTAGGTTTTAATTTCAAATCAAAGGAAAAAAACCCAGCTAATTCAGGCAGATTATAAAAATATGAATTATTAAAAAGGACGTATGAAACAAAGCAGCAGCCTATTAAACCACCTTTAATAGCTGAAATAATTTTTTTTTTTTTGCTATTTGCAGGTCTAGTGATTGTTTGCATAGCTATGAATAATAGACACTTGATCATATATTCTCTTTTAAGGAAGGTGAAGACAGAGCTTATGGATACTAACTCCATCTCTTCATCTCCTTTCCAAATATAAATTTTTAGATTGTTTTCTTTAGTCTATTGGTTTACTAATTATACTTAAAACAATATGCATAAGCTTGTACTTCTTGTCCCAGTAAGTCTAGGCCATTTCTCTTGGCATCTGCTTGTGTAGATGGGGATATTAATACTCCCATCTTTTCTGGCACCTTTAATCGGTGATCAGTATCTGTAAGCTGTAACTTTATCTGTACATTGTTAAAATAATACATTTTAGAGTCCTTTCTCTTTTTCTATCATTCAGTTGAAAATACTATTTATTATTTACCTGTGATTGTGGAAACGGAAATCCCTACAAAGCTAGCTGGTAAGCTGCCATGATTAGATGTTCTTTCGACTTGTCTAATACCACGACCCCTATGAACTCTAAGGAGATTATTGCGAACCTCAAGTTCCAGTGGATAATCTTTTCTCACATTTCATCAATTGATCAAAATTGTGCCGTTTATTTTAGTGTGATTAATATGGGTCAAAGTTAGTTTCTCATTTCCTGTTTTTGTTTTCATTAAGAAATTACCGATGTCTACGTTGGGAATCTGTTGAGTGGAATGCATGCACCTTCTGTTGAGAATATTTCTGCTCGTAGCTTGCTGACTTCCTGTTCTAATTGAGACCAATATATTTCTAGACCGGCTGTGTAGTCATCTTTCGGATATTCTTTTATTTATTTATTTTTTTTTACCACATTCTTTCTTGTATTCCATGTCGTCTTAAGAAAAGATATGAGAAGTAAGCTATATATTGAAATTTATTTGTTGTGATCTTATACCTGATAGTTTGTCCTGATAACAGAATTACAGTTCAAAAATTATTTTCTCTCGGAACTATCATAAGCATGCAGTGTTGCTTATTTTAAATTTGATGTCAGTTTTATTCACATGAATGTGTGTTTTGTTTTTTTATCACAAGAGAAATGTTTGAATTGTCTTGTTTTCTGAGACTGTACAAGATGGAGTATAGAACTGGGTCTTTTCATATTCATTGGGCCCTTTCAATTTGAAGATCTGTGTCTCCACTGCTGGAAATGTTTTTCTGCTTTATACAGTTTTCTACCCTCTATTTTCTCTATTTCTCTCTCTTTCTGGCATATCTGTTAATTGGGTGCTGAAATTCTTTGTTTGATCCTCTGCCTTTTCTGCCCCTCTTTCTTTTGATTTACAACAGGTTTTCCTTATTCCCTGATGGTTCCATTTTTTTGATAGAATCTTTCCTGATGTTCCTGAGGATGCCAGTGAGATCAGTTTTTTTCGTTTTCTTCTATTGCATGAGTTATGTTGCTTCTTCAAGGTTCAGGTTATTTTTGTTTGGTTGGTTTTTGCTGTTTTGCTGTTTTGCTGTTGAGTTTTGATCATTCACTTTCCTGTTGCTATTTTTTTTTCTTTCATATGTCTGGTGACCAGATATTTTGTATTGGTATTTTGCAGTGATAGAATTGGATTAATTATTTGGGGCACCAGCCTGGGTTTCCTCTTCTGTTGTGTGAGTTTGCTTATATAATAAGCCTCCCTCTGAACAAAGAGGCTGACTAGTGCTGTGTCAGGGGAGGAGGTGATGCATTTCAAGGCTTCACTTGGGGATAAGTGGGGAGGAGGCAGCCAACTGCTTGGAAATGCGCTGTCTTTTTTACTAACTGGCGTTTTATACTGGGAATTCTCTCCCATTGTTTGCTTCCCATTTGACCACTTCAAAACTTAGACCTACAATAGAGAGTACATGAAGAAACTTCTAGCAATTGCCCATTCTTTATTCCTGAGGAAGAGTTCTATATTTTATGAATTCTGGTTTTCCTGAACTGAGTTGCTTTGGGCAATGTAGATGAAAACCTGAAAAAAACCAAAACAAAACAAAAGCCTTTTGCTGCTCTCTTTTAATAGTTTAATCAAACTACTTCCAATGTGGAGTTACAGGATCTAAATTTTCTCCATTCTCATTCACATGTTCTCAGTAGACATCTATCCTGAACTCGAGGAGTAAAGCATGTTACCCAGAGCTGAGGGAGTTAGTTTATCCTGTTTCCCTGGCCACATGTTTCTTTCTAGAGTTAGCAAGTATTTATCTATATGATTTTGAAATCAATTTTATATTATATACAAGATCAAATTCCAGATGAATTAAGCTACTAAATATGAAAAAGCAAAAATCTAAAAACTCATAATTAAAAACAAAATCATTTTATGATCTTTGGCTAGGAAATAATTTTTTAAATATATACTCCAAAATCACAAACCATAAAAAATTAAAATACTTGACAAACTGTAAATTGCAAGGAGAAATTGGCAAGACAATTTGTTATTAAACCAAAGATTGTAATAGGTATTATATAAAGAATTTCTGTCAGTTAGTAATAGACAAGATATCCTGAATAAAAACTCTTGAATATTTATCAAAGGAGGTATGTATAAGAATGTTTATTTCAACTGTGTTTTAGTAGTAAAAAAATGGAAGCAACATAAGTTTCCAACAATAGAATTAGAATATTGTACAGGTGTTAGTTAATGTAAAGCAAATAATGCTACACATATTTACCTGGATAAATCTCACAAATAGTTTGAGGACAAAACACAAGTTTTCAGAAGAATACTTTTAAGACATTTCAGGCATGCAAAAATGTATCTTCATTTGTTTATGGATTAAGTACACAAGTAGTAAAAGAATGAACACAAAACAAATTAGTTATTCTTATTTGGCAGGTGGGCAGAGGCAGGTGAGGGGAAAGGATCAAGGATCTATCCAGAATGATGTTTAAGTACATTTGAAATGTTTTATGTCTGAAGCTAGATTTTTATTTTAATGTATAAGTGTGTTTCGATTAATTAAAAAAGTAAAAAGAGAATTAATCTGATCTGGATGGTACTGTTTGAGCTTTTGCCTCCAGGAGAGCCCCAAGCCATTCCCAGCTCTGGGGGCAGACAAATGCATTTTTGCATTTTCAGTTGAAACAGAAAGAGGGACGACTTATACAGGCAGGTACAGCTATTGTTGCTTTCCAGTTGAAAATTAGAGATTTAAATATGCGGTTGGGAAATGTAGAATGTCTGAGACTTAATAAATATTGAGATCTTAGAGGCAGTGGTATCTGGCAGAGCAGTCTCTGGAAGGATGGTTCCCAAAGGGAGATATCAAAACTTCCCTTGCGTGGAAATAAAAGAGTAAACCATGTTTGGCAGTTCTGAGAAACTTCACTGAAATCTTATTGATCAGACAAGGAAAGTGGAAATTAATATGTGAACTTCTTTTCTTTGTGTGTGTGTGTGTGTGTGAAATTCGACACTTGCTTGTTTTATGAATGGATGCTCTGATGGAAGGCTTGAACCTAGAGTCCAAAAAGATTCCTCCCAACTAGGTTACCCGTCATGTCCCCAGTGTGTAAATCCCTGATATTTCTGACTTCTTCCAACTTGTATCACTACATTGTTCAAGTAAAATCATTATCATAATTAAAAAATTTATTTGACAAGTATTCCAGATTCTGCATGATTCTCCTTATGTTAATCTCATTTTATTTTAAATGGACAGTGGCAACTTTGACTAGAAGTATTAGCACAGCACTGCAGTATAACTACTAATTTTCCAAATGTTTATATGACTAGTTGATTAATGTTCTCACTTCCTACCTGGAACCTCTGAATTTATAATCTCCAGGAGTATAGCCTGGAAATATATACTTAAAAAAGAAAAATCTCTCTAGATGGTTCTAACCATGAGCCATGTTTGAGAAGGAAAAAAGGGTTAAATGATTAGCATCATTATTCATATTTAAACTCTTATTGCTCTATATTTTATTACTTGCATATTGATTTTATGTTGATTGATTGATTTGCTTCACTTGATTGCAAGGTGTGTCATTCCATATATGGATTTGGTTTACTCTGCCACATGAATAGACAATTTAGTTTTGTGAGCAATCACTACAACTCAACAGGACTTAATATATACACACACTCGTATATCTATAGTTATAAGTGGTGTCTTCTTTCACAACCCATAGCAAGTGATCAGCATTTGCTATTTTTGTTTCCCTAGTAAAATACTTTTATTATTTACAAAAGTGAGGCAGAGTCTAGACAAGTGCAGCTGAACCAGATGGAGCTAATATTTAGACCTGAAAGTATTAAAATACTAGTATATTCCAATTTATGAGACCAAAGGTACATGTTACTTTCCTGTAAGGAAAGGGCCATCGGGAAGCTTTATGGGGATTAGTTGGTACTTGTTCTTCACGACATGCACCTCTAAAGTTGCAGGATAGACCCTGAACCCTCTCCTTTGTTAAATACTAGTTATGGGCTAATTTTGCCTATAGGTTTTCCAAATCCCTCATACTTTGTTTCCATTTCTTAGCTCTTCTGCTTTGCACTCAATGGATTCTGTGTTTTTATTACCTACTATATGATAATAAATAGGCTTGCTTTTTGCCCTAATTTATTTTCTATAGCTTCAAGGATTGCTCCCTCATGTAAATATCCTGGACAACTATGCAAGTTTGTGTCCAGTTTGGTCACAATGTAATGATCTTATAGAAGCCAACACAAACTTTTTAGACATTTTCTGGATAGGATGCATTTTTTTTTCTTTTTAGAAATGTAACTGTACCTCTTTGGATATTTTAATTTTCAGTTCTGTGGATCTTTCTATTGGGTTGTCGAAAAAGTCTTGACGTATTTTTTCTCTGTTTTTCATTGCAAAAATGTGTCATGGCTTTTCCGACAACCCAATAAATCATGTGTCTTCTCATCTAAACACTCAAGTAACAGGTACATTAAGTTTTTTGTGTAAAAATTATACATTTGGTTTTATTTTCTAAACCTCTCATGATGAACACTATTAATACATTTATAAACATTTTATATTTTCAATCTATTTTAGCCAGGAAACTGTGATTTTTTCCCTCTAGAAGCTTTCATTAGAAGACTGTGGTAGAGAATCTAAAAATTTCTAAAGTAGGAAAGAGCCATTCATTGGTTCATTTGCCATTCAACATGTGCCATGTGAGTGTCTACCACGTGTCAGGCACTAGTCTAGGTGCCAGGGATGATGAAGTCAATGAAGAGGAAAAAATCTCTGTCCTCAATGGAGCTTCCATTCAGTGTGTGTTGGAGTTACATGATAAAATAATTAGAGGAGTAAATAGTAGTGTGATAGCTAATGATATGCACTAAGGAGGAAAAGGTAAAGCAGGGGGATGTGAAATGGCAGGAGATTGAAGTTGTAGGTAGGTGACAAGGAAAGCTTCAGAGAGAAGATGATGACTTTTGAGGGAAAGCCTGAGGAATTGAGAGGACTGGCCAAGTGGCTACCGATGCAAGCAGTATTCCAAGCACAAAGGAGAACGTGTGTGAAGACCCTGACATGGGCGCATGCTGGGCTTGTTTGACTGGCAGTGAGGGGGTGGTGTGGTCTGAGCAGAGAGAAGGATGGGGACTGAGAGGAGATGAGGGACAGAGGTCACAGGGAGTCTGATCACATTGGCTTTTGATGTAATATTAAAAAAATGTCTATCTGAGTAAGAAAGGATATCATTGGAGAACTTCGAGAAAACAGTTGAACCTATTTTTAATAGCGTTAGCCTAGAAGCCACATTCAGTCAGACAGACTCCAGAGAGGCTAGGAGGAGAGCACAGAGAACAGTGTACACCCTCTTGCTTTAATCCAGGTGAGAGGTGATGATGGTTTGGGCAAGAGTAGGGATGATGGTGGGGTGAGAAGTGGTTAGAATGTGAGTAGTATATTTAGAAAGCAGGACCAAGCAGTCTTTTTTATCTTTTTTTCTTTTTTGAGAAAAAGATAGGTTTCAAATCAATTACCATGTTTTCTGACAAAAGCAACTAAAAATATGTTATTAACTAAGATAGGGAAGACTACAGAATTTTCTGCCTTGAGGGGCAATTTCACACCATAACGTATTCACACCATACGTACTGTGTTCACACCATAACGTAACTCTGATTTAGTGGGTGGTTTTAAATGGAGAGTAGAATCCTGTTCTATAGATGCTAGTTGGAAGGTGGTTCCAGTTCGAATGCAGATCTAAGGGGAGTCAACCAAAGGTGAATCATAGGCTCACTAGTTACGACATCAAATCAGTTCATGGAAATGACCTGGAACTATTTTGAGAAGCCTCTTTTCCTATCTTTTCATTTCCAGCTACTCTGGTGTAAGCACCCGTTTCCTTAGAGTCATTCCTTAGCTTTCCAGGAAGGTGAGCTTCTGAGAGTCCTTAATATACTCTAAGACCCCTTTGTAAGTGGCTGCTGAGCTGCCCTCCTTAGGGAGGCCTTGTTTTCGCTGCAGGGGACCAGGATTGGAAAGAGGGCCTGCTCTCTTGCTACAGATTCTTATACCATGTAAGGCTGTGTCTGAAAGTTCTGTTGCTGATCTTGGCGACCGCAGCCAGCCGCCTGAAGGATATGCTGGTAGCATTAGCCTTCGTTCACAACCATACCCAGCATGAGGATACATCCGCTGACATTCCGGCCCTTCCTGCATTCAGGCAACAACACACCTCATTCACCAATGTTTTACTTTCTTATAAAATATACATTATATATTTCCTTCAGGTCTTTTCCTATTAATGTGTAAATGTTAATCCTTAGGTGTTTTTGCTTCACAAATATAAACTGGCTCGGGATAAATACTGGAAAGAAGAAGTTTGTATTAAGAATATGGGTACTCCAGCGAGACATGGAACGCTGGAGGGCAGGTTCGATCGGCAAGGGAATCGGCTGCCCTAGCAGAGAAGTAGAGCTTCTTGTGGGTCACAGCTGATCAATGAACTCCAGTCATTTTCAGTTGTCTGTGTTTTCAAGAATCCAAAGCTCCAAAAAAGAACACCCAAGTCATTGAATCCATTGGCTGGATCAGTCCTTATGCCCACCCACTGGACACATGACTGGCATTTGCCCAGTGGAATGTATTTAGTTAATGGTGTTCTCAGAAAAAGGACTAAACACTGAAAAGCAAATATCACATGTGTCTCAAAACACAAGAGATATTTGAAATCAGAGAGGAAATTATTCAATTATTAAATGTATTATTGAGGGCTCTTTGAAAAGAAATTATCTAGTAAATCAGGAAAGTTAAAGTTCTATCTTCTATGAATATGAATTCCAGGGGAAATAGAGTGAAGTATTCAAATTAAATTTAAAAATAATTAGAGTAAGGGAAGGCATCCAGTATGAAGTTAAAACCAAGGAAAGATTCAAACAGAAACAAAATTGGCAGAATTTATTGTTTTAAAAACAAGGAGGATTCTATTTGTTGAAAAAAAAAAGGACTAGAATAACTTGAAGGCATATGGTTGGAAAATTCATATTTAACTAAGCAAATAAAGAGTTAATATTTTTATTAGTTTCTACAAATCAATATGAAAAAGGTGAACATCCCAATAGAAATAGGAGCAAAGAACTTTAACTGACACTTTACAAAGAAGAAATGTAAATGGCCAAAGAATATGTGAAAATATATTCAATCTTCCCAGCATTCAGAGAAACAAAGTGAAAATAACAATGAGTTGTCATTTCACCTACTAAATTGTCAGTGATGGGAAAAATCATTATACCAGGTATTTAGGCGAGTGCTGTGAAAGGGACGCCCCCTTGGTAACGGTTAGAGGTTTTCTGGGCTGATTCTCAGTACGTGTCTTTTTAAACTGAGGTTTTAATAGTGCAGATTTTATTTTATTTCTTTCTGTTGTTGCTGAAAGCAAAAGGAGCCAACTCTGGTGGGCTTAAGCAGACGAGACCATTGTGAGGAAGGGATTATGGTACCGCATGGAATCTGAAATGATGCTGAACAGCCAGGTCTTGTAATAGGAATGGGGGCAGCACTGGGAAACTGACCAGCAGGAGTCATGACCATCAGGATCATGGGAAGAATCAAGGTAGCTCTCTGGATCCCTTCTGTCTAGAGCATGGTCAGTGTCACTCTGCCCAGCTGCGGCAATGTGCTTAATAAAGTCCCTGGAAGGTTGTTTCTGGGCTATGCTACAGGACTCCATGTCGAAGCCTTGTCATGTGTGATGAAGTGTAGTTCTAGAATTGAGGTGTCTCATATGTCATTTTTATGTGACATAGAGATTGGAAGATAGAGATTGGAAAAGGGAAGGGATTTTTAGCAGTACTGCCACTGATAGTATTACTCACACCTGGGAACCAAACAACCAGTATTTATTCGGTGTTTACTATATGCTAAGGATTATGGCGGGTACTAAAAGTTAATGCAACCCATCTTTCGTTATGTGTAATTATTACTCTTTAAGAAAAATTGCACCTTGACATCTTGCCAGCTCAAATCATTGGATGTCTTCATTCATGTTTATTGGTGTCATGTTTTTGGGGTGGTTCTGCATGATTTTACTTGTAACTTATAAATAATATTTCATAAATGCTTTTTGTTCCACTGATCCTATGTTTGTAGTTTTTTAAAAGAAAAATGTTGCTTGGATTTGTCTCTTTGTTTGCACTTGTTAGAAAAATTTCAAGTGTACTTAGTAAATTTTGAAATTCCTGTTTATTAAAAGAAAGTATGTGAGTTACAAGTCTCTAATAAAGGGAGCCACTTGGTAGGTTCAGCCTTGAGGCAACACATATTATTAGTTAACTCTAAATATGTTTGTGTAATAAACCTATATTTTAAAATATTTTATATTTCCAATTTTTTATTAATGAAACCTGCCCTATATCTCAATTTGTAATGACATACCAAAACACTGACATCAACACCAATATGGAAAAGCAGAATGATGCAGTAATTATATATGAAAAATGATATATAGGAGTAAAGTACAATAATTAAAATCATGGACTCTGTCATTTAATAGCTGGGGGACCAAAGGTAAATTATAAAATTTCTCTGCATTTAATTTTCACTATATGACAAATGGAGATATTAATAGTTTATGCCTCTTAGTTTTACGCGATGATAAATGAGCTAATGCATATCAAGTATTCAGCGAAGTAGCTGACAAATAACTTTAGTCAATGTTTACATTATGATGAACATAAATATCAGCTATATTGGAGCAATGATGCACACACACTGATAGTAGGAAGTGCAGAGCATATATGTTCCCCTAGGTTACTCTATGATTGACTCATGATTTAAAGAGCTAGATTAATATTGATAGTTCAAAAAACGTGAAACATGATCTACAGAAAGTTAGATTATTGAACACAAAGTGAACATAACATTGTTTTTTTTAAATTTAAGACTTTATTATATTTTTGAATAGTTTTAGGTTCACAGAAAAATGAAGAGGAAGGCACAAGCTTCCCCTTATACCCCTGGCCCCAGCACACACATAGCATCCTCCATTATCAATACACCCCCACCACAGTGGTACATTTGTTACAATTGATGAAAGTGCATTGACACCTCATTATCACTCAAAGGCCATAGTTTACCTTAGGGTTCACTCTTGCTGTTGTACATTCTATGGGTCTGGGCAAATATATAATGGCATGTATCCATAACACTGATTTTTAAGAAGTGTTCGTTGGCATTGGTTAAAAGGGTGTCTGGAATTTGATTGTAGGCCATATTATCCACATGTATTTTCTGGCCTTTGAAGGCTTTAGTTTCTGGCATGAATAGCGTTTGCAATGACAATTGTGGAGTCTCAAAAATAAGCTATTGAAGAGGTAAGGATTTATGCATTCAGCCTTAATTTACCCAGAGGCAGCTGTTGACTCTGTTTTCCAGAGTTACCTCAAAGAAACGCATAATGATCAGACCTGGAAAGGGAAAAGGAAAATCTTTTGAACAGAGCAGGAAGGTTGTGAATTTAAAAGTAATGGAGAAGAAGGACTAAAGATTAAATAGATGAATTTTCAAAAGGCAAACTTGAGGGAGGAAAAATGAAACTGAGATCCGATATTCTGATTTAAATGTGTATTCTGGCATTCTGTTTATAGAAAAGTGTAATGGGAATGTAAAAGCAAGAGTCATCGCACATCAACAAATTTAATATTCAAGGGATTCATTTGAATTCCCATCTAGATGTTAAGTTTAAGAAATATCAACAACAGCAAAACAACAAACAGGTGGTAGTGGAAATTAAATGAAAATATTAAAATATCCTAAAATGAGTGAACTCATGTAATTATAAGACAGGCTTCAGGCCACTTATCAATTATACATTTAAAGTACTGGAAGACAGGGATTGCAGCTGACACATCTCTGTATCCCCCAAAGCACTGAGCACAGTGACTTGCATATAGCAGATATTTAGCAAATATTTGTTGAAAGGAGAATTCTTCATGGCATGCAAAATAGATGTAAGGCATGGTCTTAACATTTATAGAACTTACAATTTTCAGGGACAGACAAAACCAATCAACACCCATTGACTGAACAGCATTTATAAAATGCAAAATATGTGAAATTTTAGATGATAATCACATAATAAAGTAGTGCATTGTATGATCCTGTAGAGTCGACAAATAGAATCTTAAAAAATCGATGTAATTCTGAGTATGTATTGGAGACTTTATGGAGATGATAGACATTGATTTGGGCTTTGAAGCAAATGAAGGAATTTTAGAAAGGTGGAATGAGAAATCATGAGATACGTAAAATACTGTTTCAAAGCTATCAACTTCAAGGTAAATTACAAAAAAATCATTAATATTCACGGCATTGGAGTGAACAGAAAGGAAACAAAGAAACAGTAATGAATTGATAGAGAATACTTGATTCTGAACTTGTTTTATCAATTCCATACAAAGCTGTTATTTAAAGGCATCATAATTTATTTCTGCATGATGGAACTAGTAACTGTCACATTGCTAGATCTATTAGAAGGAAATATGTCTTTTGGTTCAGTTAATTCAATTCCATAAGTATTTATTAAGCACTTATCTGAGCAAAGCACTATAGAATCATCCATGTACAAGCAATTAAAATTTAACTGGTTCAGAGACTATTTGCTACATCATTTCACTTTAAAAAGAGTTAACTGTCACCATATCCCTCTTTGATCTTACAGAAGCGCCTTAATTTAGGGTTGTGATTAGAATAAATGTGGCATCAACCCAGCTGGGCATCTCAACTTTCATATTCAAACTGGGTTTAGAGAAATGGCATTATTTAAAAAAAAATTAGTATCTTCTCTCTTTAAAATGCCATTTATAATATACTTTCACATGTGTTAACTTTTGGGATCCTTAGGGCAACCCATTAAAATTGACTGAATAGATAAAATTTTATTTTGCTTATCAGAAAACTGAGGCTGAGAGAGCTGAACAATTTTTTTTTTTTTTGCAAGAGCTTTTTTACTGGTTGATTGTCGGAAAGCCACACCTTGAACACAAAGACCTTCAGAAGAAAAAGAAAAGGTTGTTTCAATTGTACAATGCTACAGTAGAAGCAGCCATGTTGTCATGTTATTCAGTGAGGAATTTAGTTCATGGAACCTTTCCCACAGTTTCTGAAGAGATTGAAGTGTAATTTGCAAAGAAACCTTAATGAGGTGGTCCTCCGAATGGTCTGCTAGTACCATGGGTCTAATTAATTATGTAAAGATAAACCTAGATGAGTAAAATGAAGGGGGAAATCATGAAATTTAAAAAAAAATTTTTTTTGATCAGTATAGACTAGTTCCTACCCTGAGAATTTTGCCTTCGCTCTCCCCAGGGCATGATTGGCAAGGTCTGTAGACATTTTTGATTGTCACATTTTTGATTGGCGGAGGGGTAGGTGCTACTGGTGGATAAAGGCCAGGAGGCTGCTAAATATCCCACAATGCAAAACACCCCACCGCCACCACACACACATATACATGTGGACACACACACACACACAAACATACACACAAACACACACACACACACACACACACACACACACACACACAGAGTATCTGGCCTGAAATATGAATAGTGCTGAAGTTGAGAAAAACCTGATAAAGACAGCCATGACAATTGAGGTACAAATAAGCAGACATTAAAAACAAATTATGTGAGTCTTACTGTACTTCTGATGGCTATACAATCTATACAACTATCTCAGTATTCTTCTGAGCCATAAATCATTTGATATTTGGAGATTTGGGAGTAAATCTTTGGAAAATAAGTGATTTTCCGAGTTTACTTATTTCCCTCCATAAATATTTTCTTTCTCTGTATTGACTGTTTGAGAAATAAATGGAATGAAATAATTCCCTCATGTGATTCCTCCCCTCACATTACTACTGTTATTATTTTTAAGCAACAAATAAAGCTGCAGGCTGAAGTTTCTAAGCCTGAACATGCAATTCACTTTTGTTCTGTTAAAAGAGGAGTTCAGGAAAATGATTTCTGGTCGAGGAAGAGTAAGGCACAGGACTTGTGAAACAAAACAAATGTCATACGCTGATGTCCTTGTCAATTTGTCACTCCTTGTTTGGATTTCCTGTTGAAATGTCTGAGAGGCCAAGTTGGTTTGTTCAGGACCCTCCTGATGCAATGTGTGGATACATCTAGTAAAATTGGTTAATTTGGGAATCATCAAACAACTGATGTTTGTTCCCCTGAATTCAATATTTATAAGTAAATTCTGAGGACAAAAGGAAAACATGAGCTTAAACATGAAAGCAGAATCCTGAATAACATATAAAGGAGTATGAACTTTATCCCATAGGTGAGAGAAGACACAACTTGGGTTTAATCAGAGGTGTGTCCAATGTGGTCAGCTCTGCTTTTTGGATAAATCAGTTTGATGGTTATATGGGTGATGACTTTTCTTTTTAAGATGGAGAGAAAGAAAGCAGTGAGAGAATTCTAGGTCTTCATTGCACCAATACATATTTGTTGAATGAATGTATTAAATGATTAAATTGTGTACAGTAAATTTTTCTGACCAAAATGTAGAGTATGCATGCATACTCAGTTAACTTTTACTCATGTCATTCATATAAGCAACATATATTACTATGTTTCCCCCTTCCCTCTTCCTAAACCTTTTCTTTCTTTTATCTGGGTTTTATCCTTTTCTACCTCATGGCAGACCTTGTTCTCTCAGTTATCCTGTCATCTTCAATCCCTCCCTTTCCACAGGCTTCTCTCACCCTTCAAACATGAAAAACCAAAACACCTCCTCACTCCGAAACAAGCCACAGAAATAAACCCTTCCCTCCACTACTAAATATACATCACATTATCTTTTTACTCCTCCATCTGTTCCTTTCAGTCTCAGCTAATGGTGTCCCATTCCTATTCCACCCGGTCTCCAAAACTGGAAACCTCCTCTTCTCTTCCATGTTTTCTAACTGGTCTTCAAGGTTAGACATTTGTCAGAATTCTGGGCGAGATTGCCTCTTCACCCCCACAGTTACCGCTGTAGTTCTGGGTCTAGTCTCTTGCTACCATAGCTAGTCTGTCTGCAGTCTTTCTCCACTCCAGATGGCAAGTTATACTCCACATTTATGAGCCTCTACCATGTGTCTGGCACTGGAAATGCAAAGACAAATATGACACCAGTCCCTATTCTCAAGAAGCTTGTCCACCCACATGACAGCATCAGTTCCACTAAAACCTTCTCTCTGTTGCCAGTAGAATTCAGTTCAATTCTTAAGCAGGCATATAGGGCTCTACCATAAGGCCTGAACCACCTCTGCAGCCATATCTCTCATGCCTCTCCTTTATTTAGTCTCTCCTAAGCTCCAGCCATGCTGAACTTTGCACAGATCCCTGAAAATTCCATTGCCTCTGCTTCACATATATTTTCTGCCTGGAACACTCACTTCTGCCTCTCACCATTAGCCTGGGAAAAATTCTCGGTCTTTGAAACTCAGCTCTTAATCATTGCCCCGCTTAAATGCTTTCCCAGACCCCCCTCCCCCACCACCACAACTTAGCTCTTCAGGTTGCTGTTTCCACAGTACTCTGTTTATAGCTCTAATATAGTACTTATTGCAATGCATTATAATTTATCTATTTGTTTATTTTTTTGTAAGAGTTTGAGACAAACTGACAACATAGCCAGGGAGCAAGATCTCAAATGCTCTCAAGTATCAAATATCATTGAGTAATACATTTTGTGATGGTCTCTGTGTCATAGCTGGATGCAACTCCTTGTGGAAATCTATAAACTGAAAACAAAATGTTATCTTCCGCCTACATTTCCAGCACACAGGATAGGAAAGGCACAGGACAGCTGCAGTCATTGCTGCTATTCAAGGAGGAGAAGAAAGGGAACCCCACGATAGCCACTGATGTGTAGATATTTGGATAACCCACTGGGCAGATGTTGTGAGGCACTTAATGCTGGGCATAGGAGATGCTCCTTGAGTGACTCCAGTTCTGGTTCTGCGAGAAGCTCTCAAGTTCATTGTCCTCCAAGGTTTCGACTCTACCTTCTTGGTGGGCTTTCCTGTTCCATGATACTGCTTCAACACACACCTGAGGGAGGTGTTGAAGAAAGGGTTCTCTTTGGTGACTCAGCTACATTCTCAGTCTGCCCCTTGTCCTTAGAAAGTGGCAGACCAGTGACTGTTTACTTTTTTAACAGTCGCAACCTTCTTTTGTTCTAGTTTTATAGCACTTTTGGCAATATCACTGTCTCGAAAACATTTAAAAAAATATATTCGGTTCCAGTCACTACCATCTGCCAGTATGTCTATAGATTTACAGATATTTTGAGATTATTAGGCTTCTGTGAATTGTGTCTTAGTGTCTTTTCACTGAGCCATTTTATTGAAAGCTTAAAAAAAAATACTGGAGGACATCTTAATCCAAACAGAAGTCTTAACAAAAGATGTGGCATTTTTGCCTTATACTCATCTTTCTTCTCAGCTGTCTCTTAATTGACAATAACTTAAAGGCTGAGGAGACTGGAAATGAGAATTAGTTGCTTTTATAAATTTTGAAAATTCAGGGATATTTGGGTTCTCTCTTTCCCCTTTATCCCTTCCTTCTTGTAAATAGGCCAGTTCTTTCCTGCATGTTCTCTTTCTCATGATATCAACTGCAGCTAATAACAAACAACTCATGTTATAATAGTAACACCGTCTCAAACTCTCCTTGCCCAAACATAGAGATGCATTGGTTACATTTTCTGTCTCCTGAGTTACTTCAGTGTCAGTTGTGCCATAAATAATGTCACCATTTGTCTCGTCTGAAATAATGGTTTCAGTGTTGCCTTCCGCTCAGCTCCAGTGCCAAATGACACATATTTTAGGTTTTTGCTTTGCCAGCGCACATCTTCTTGGTATCAATTACTGTGCTTATATGCTATTTCTGTGATGATGCTTTGAATCCAACAGCCCCAAATCTCAGTGGTTTACAATAATGTGTATTGATTTCTCGCTCTCAGATCTGTGCATTGGCTGTAGCAGCTCTCCTCCAGGCTGTGGATCAGGTTCTGGTTTGTACCACATGACATCTCATTTACGAACCTAGTTTGAAGGAGCGTGATATTGTCATGCCAGAGTGAACAGGGTGGAAGAGCTGGCAGAAACTTTCAGGGACCCTTAATGCCTTCACTTGAAATTGTCACTCTTTCACTTCTCTTGCATTGGCTGGTGCATATCACATCGCCAAGTTCAACACCTTTGGGTTGGGATGTATATGCCTCCCAAGGCAGGTGGGCAAGAGACAGTGGATATTAGTAAATTCTAATACTCTATAAGAAGTTAGTACATGTCAGGCATGGTATGTGTTGCGGTCTTTGTGGATCTACAGGAATCCGTGTTTCCACGTATTTATAAACATTTATGTTTTAAAAAGAAATGGCGTTTGAAAAGTCAATGCCAGGGTTTTCTTCTGAGAATTTTTACATAATCCCAAAACAATAAAAATGAGAATAATTCACCTAATTCTTTTTATACATCCTAAAATATAATTCAGTGGGTGAGAATGTATCTAGTTTCTGTCAGATGTTTGAAAAACTATGGCCCAGAGATATTGTGTGTTCTTGAAGGTCACTTAGAGGTTGTGAAACTCATAATTAAATTTAAAGTTTGTTTTGCTAGTGTAATGCTTATTGTTAATTGAATGGGATTAATTACCTTTCAAATAGAAGTTTTGGAAAAGACGATTTATTTTAAATTATACATGTCCATAAATGTAGCATGCTTGCTAAGGAATGAAAAGCATAATTTGTGACAGATTTTGAGAAATAATACTTATAGTAAAACATCAAAGAAATGTTCAGGTTAATTCTGGTGCATCACCCAAGAGAAAAATAGAGTGCTCAAGAATCAATTTAGCATGGAAGAAAGATGCCCTTGTCATTAAAAATCAATCAAAGGTAAACTTGCAAAGCTCAAAAAAGAAAACTATATATTAAAATGAGAAATGGCTTTTATCAGTAATTTTACTTTAAAATTTTAATAAAGGCATTAAAATAAATATGATTTAATGAACAAGAGAGTAACACTGATATGTTGCCATGGAAAAGACTTCTTTGAAACTAAAATGATAAAAACTTTTAGATTAAAAGAAAAATTTTAAGAGCAAGCAAAAAATGATCCAGTGTTGATGACAAGAAGTACAGAAAGAAAGAAGCCTCAATAGTTAATGTATTAGTTACTGCTCACTAAACATCAGAGGAGGTTGAAAGGCTGCACAATACAGCAAGAGACAGATCCTAAAACTGACCACAGTGGAAAAGTTTGGTTTTATTTTTTTACCAGCTCCCCTAAGTGTTGGGATATTGGTCAAGTCTCAAGCTTAGGACTGGAATGCACACACAAGGACTGGTGCCAACCCCTCAATTTTGTTTAGTAGAATGTCCAAATTAAATATGCTTGAAAGCCTTGCTTTCATTCACTATTCACCTAAGAGTAATGAGTTATTTCTGACTGTGCTTTTCCCTGACTTTCTTGTATGTCACGTCCTCTGTGTTCAGCCTGATGCATGTGTCTGCCTCCATGAGTGTGAGGAATGTTATGGCATGAATGCAAGGAGAAAAAGAGGCAAGTAACATTCAGCTCCGACACCCAAAATTTGATTTTCAAGCCCTCAGTAGGTTTGGGAGCTAGTGTTTTCTAGGTGGAAAAGTATAATCTCGTCATTTACTTCTGTAACATTATCAAGAGCCTGGATTTGTCAATCATAGGATTTTCATGCTTAAAGGAGAAACTTATTACAGCCCAGATCTGCCTTCCCTAGTTTATCTTGGTGCAGAGAGAGGGGGAGGTAGAGTGAACAAGGGGGTTTGTTGAATTCTAACTCAGGGCTTTTGCTTTGGTGGAGTTAAGGGGTTTGGATGAGATGTGGTGAGGAAGAGGGAAATGTAGAGCAGGGGCTTTGATTGCATTTCCTTTTCAGACACTGGGAGGAGAATCCCCTGCACTGCCAATGGGGTAGCAGCCTCTGGATGAGATAGTTCATTATGGGAGAGTGGCGAGGGCCACAGGGTAGCTCTACACCAAAATGTCCACCTCAGCTCCTGTGTTGATAAAGATATCCAAAGGGAAGGTACAGAAGGAAGCCTGGTGGACTGGCTGATAGGCATGTGAGGGGCCTGAGGGGTCACAGCCGACTGGAAAGACCCTCAAGTCAAGAGCCGCCCTGTGACCTGGCTGAGTGTGGGGTCCGTAGACTTCAGGGTCCGTAGAGACAGAAAGAGCCAAAGTGGACCTTGTCAGCAAAGAGACGATGGCTTCCCTTAGGGCACAGCTTGAGCCAAAAGAACACGTCACTATTTCATCAGCCCCAGGCTGCAGAATTCCCTCCATGGGTCCACTTATCCCCATTGGTAAATGGGTTCCCCGCAGATGACCAAGGAGCTAGTGACGAATATCAGGAAGGAGCCAAGCACTCCTCATATAAACTGCCTCCATCATAGATACTCACATCGCCTCGGAGCAAATAGCCGTGGGAAGGAGAGGTGACACATAAAACGGCATTAATCCCACCAAAGGTGAATTGTCTAAAGAGTTTGCATTAGATTGGAATACTTTATTTTTTGTCCATACTATCTGGTTGGATGTGCTACTGTGGGGAACGTGCAGATTAGTTATGTAGTAAATACATTTAAAACCCCACATTTTTCTTACACATATGCATATGTGAGAGTAATTCATGACCATACACATTAAAAATATCCAACTTAGCCTGTATGAAATTTAAGAAGCCAGTTATATCAAAGATGAAAGAAAATAAAACTTTTTCAATGGCCTTCCTAGGAGGCCACTACAAACGGGCCTGGTTCTTTGGGTGTGTGTATAATTTGCCAAGTCATCAATGGTCCCACATAACCAATGAGAGTTTAAAGCAGACATTGTGACATGGATGTCGGGGCCTGAATTTAGTCTGCAGATGTGTTCTGTTTGGTTAGTACAATCTTATAAAACCTTGAACCAATATTTATAAATAGGGAGGCTTCACCAAAAAAACTCAAATTTCTGGAATTTTTTTTTTTTTTTTAGAAAATGTATAGGAATGGTAACATGTAACTGGAGTTGAGTAGGACCTGTCTCTGTAAGGAGAAATTTCTCTAATATTTACAGTCACAATCACTATTTCTAAATTTTTTTTTTAATATCCACTTTGGAGCATTCATTTTCATTATTTACCTGTCCCTTTATATTCTCGTGAAATTGCAAACCTTGGCTTAAAACACATGGAGAAAAGAAGGGCTCGTGGACCTACTGGTACTACTGATTTTTATTTCAGGTTTTCATTCTTGTTTCTTAGAAATATTTCCTAAATATGGAACATTTTATTTCACTTATTTTCTCTTGTTTTGTCTAATTAGCTCAACTTCACCTTCCAAGACATGCCCACTTGAACTTTATCAGACCTTAGAGCAGTGGTTCTCAACCTTCCTCATGCCGCGACCCCTTAATACAGTTCCTCATGTTGTGGTGACCCCCAACCATAAAATTATTTTCGTTGCTACTCT
>NW_017731490.1:982186-986558 GCF_001890085.2 Hipposideros armiger | reverse complement strand
ACGTGCAGTAGTTGTCGTTTCAAGAGGTTTGCAAAAAAGAAACATCTTTAAAGTTGCCATCATTAATGTACCTCACATAAACCAGTAACTGTGAACAGTTTGCAATGTCTGTAGATTCATCAAGCTGGATACTAAATATTGGAAGTGGAGCAGATTGAATTTCCTGGATTACCTGATCAAGAATATCAGCAGACTTGTCATTTATTCTTCTGTGGACAGTGTCGTTAGATAAGGGAATTGCACTCAATTTTGTAACAAATTCGTCACTGATCATAACTCGAACAATGTCTTTGGCCGCTGGCAACAGCAATTCCTCAGCAATGGTGTGAGGTTTCATAGCTCTGGTGATGCTGAGTGCCACCAAATATGAAGCTTCAATGGCTGCTACGTTTTGTTTGTGGTACTTGCCACCAGTGTCAAGTCTGGCTTTCTTGAGTCCATCAGCTTTGCTTCTAAAATAGTTGGTATCCTTGCCGGCAAAGCTCGGATGCTTGCTATCAAAATGGCGTTTTAGTTTATTCGGCTTCATAAATTCGGCTGATAGAACTTCACAACAAATAACACATTGCAGTTTCTCAATTCCTGCTGTAATTATTGAGGTAAAACCATACTGTAAAAAATCCTCACTATATTTTCTTTTCTTAATGATCTTCTCTACACGATCCATTGTCATGGGATGGTCTGCTAATGAAAATAATATATAACAATAGCTTTAATAATACAAAAGATGATACATGGCATAGTTCAGTCAATACAGTTCATTCAAGTTTCCTATGATTTACCATTGTGTTGTTTTTCTTACATACCTGTTACTATCACAAGGGGGCAGTATTCACATCAGCCACAGCTGAAAATAAAAAGACCGATCAGCATCCAGATTAAGTTCCCATGGTACAGATATTTTTTTTGCAGTAGTTGATNTATTCACATCAGCCACAGCTGAAAATAAAAAGACCGATCAGCATCCAGATTAAGTTCCCATGGTACAGATATTTTTTTTGCAGTAGTTGATGATTTTACAGTACATGATTTTACATTTACCCAGTGATTATAATTCATGAAGTGTCGTTTTACCTCCAATACTGCTGCTTTCAACACAGCAGCTGCTTTCTACACAGTAGCTGCTCTCTACACATGTGTGACTGGTCCGCATAAGTACATTATGGTGCCAACCCTGTCACATACACCTGTATTTGTACGGGGTGTATGTGATAGGGTTGGTGCGATGATGTCATCATGCCGGGTACTCTTATGTGGGCGTATCTGCATGTGGGCGGACCCGCCTGGAGATGGATAGAGGAGTGGTGTCTCGGTTCCTAAGACCATCGAAAATATGTATTTTCCGATGATCTTAGGCGACCCCTGTGAAAGGGTCCTTCGACCCTCAAAGAGGTCACGACCCACAGGTTGAGAACCACTGCCTTAGAGGGATAGGGTTTGGAATTCAGAGTATCTTAGGACATGCTACTATTTTTTCAGATTGTGTTTCTATATTTAACAAATGCAGAATTTGGATTTAAGAAAAAAAAATATGGTTTTACCAATAAGAAAAAACCTGAGAGAAGAATGTGTTGTTTTATGAATCCAAGGAAAAGTTGAATAATCTCAGTTTTGGAGGGACAGGGTTGCAGTTCGACCTTGGGAACCTTTGAAACTAAAATGGTCAGTAGTACAAGCACTAAGTATCAGTTCCCCCTCACATAATCTCCCTCCATCTCTCCCTCTCTCTCTCTCTCCCTTCTTCTCTCCCCTGCTCTTCCCCTCCTTCTCTCTTCATCTCTCTTCTTTGTATCTTTTTCCATGAGGGATTCATTCTCTCTTTGTAGAATGATTCCCTCCATGTGGTTGGAATCCATCCTAACTTCCAGTTCCCTCACAACTTGTGATACAACTACTTCCTGTGATTTCAAAGGAAGGGCACTGATTGGCTGAGCTTAGATAAGCCGCGTAATTCTAAAACAGATAGGAGCTAGATCATGAGGTCTTTTGTAAATATATCAGTTCCTTCCAGAGCACGTGGAAGATGGAGACTTGTGAGTTACCAAGAGTAGGGAAGAGTGTTAGGGAATGCCAGAGAGGTACGTGACAATAACTAAAGTAGTAACATATTCTTTTTTAACTAAACAAATCAATAATTGACCATTGTGTATGTTTGTAGTTAGATGTGTACTAGAATCTAATTCTGCTTTAGGATGACTTAAGCTTCCCATAGGTCCTTCACTTATAAAATGGGAAGAGAATGCCTTGCTTCTTGGAATTATCAGTCTGTGAGATGGTGGATTAAAATATCTAGTACAGTGATGGTGCCCAATAAATGTTGGTTCCTTTTCTGCTTTGTGCACCAAAAATTAGTAACATAAGATTTTGAAATTATGAAATGTTGACATCTAGGGGACCTTTAGGATCTTTATTTCTTTGTTTTTTTTCCTGATTGTTCAATTTTTTTGACATTCTAATAATTTGAGGGAAAGGTTTTGGAATTAAAGGTGATCACTTAAAGACCTAGTACACTTTTGTGGCAAACGAGAATTAGAACTCAAGCTTACTTGTTCTCAGTCCACTAGAATACATTATTTATTCAACTGAATTTTGATGTGTGCTTACGATATGTTGGGTACTATCCTAAGAATTTGAAGTCTACCAGTGGAAAAAAATAGACAAAAATCTTTGCCTTGTGGAGATCATTCAAGTGTGGGACAGAAATTTAAAAAAAATGAACCACAGAGAAGTAAATCATACAGTTTGAAAGAAAGTGATAAGGGTTATGAAAAATATAGCAGGGGAGGCAAGTGGTGGGTAGTTGAGGACAGGGTCGTTCTCAAATAGGGCGGTCAGTGAAGGTCTCACTGAGAGGGTGACATTTGAACGGAGATTAAAAGGAGGTAAACGAGTTACAACTATGGATATCTCAGGAATGGGTATCCCAGTTTGAGGTAACAGCCATGTAGATGGTGTCAGGTGTTTTGTAGAAACAGCAAGGGTGCCAATGTAGCTGTTGAGATGTGGGTGAGGGGAGACCACAGAAAGTAAGGTGAGAGTTGTAAATCAATAGGAGCTATCTGAGATTTTTTTAAAAATTTACTTAATGAAATAAACCATTGGGAAGATTATATTTAATAAGTGATATAATCTGATTTATATACACATGTATATACATGACTTGTATTCATCTTTTGTTGGTATATATTAGTACAATTTTAATACAGTTTTTTCCTTTCTTAAAATATGTATACATTTTTTTGGCACCGTGTGTGTGTGTGTGTGTGTGTGTGTGTGTGTGTGTNAAGCATGGTGTAGCATGGGTAACAGTCTTAATATAACAGCAGTAAACTACATTGCTACATTTTGCAACAGTATGCGTAAAAAGCCAACGTCAGTGTGAAGGTTGAGATTGCTTCTTTCTCACCAGATCAGAAATTCTTGGGGCAGTCTTTGCAAGAGCACCACGAAGATCATCTTCCACAAGTCTACTTCTGTATTTAGACTTGATAACCAACAAGCTGAAAAACCCTATTTCACAAAGATATGTTGTTGGAAATGGAAGAAGAAGGTGCAACACAGTCTCAGACAGAACAGGATATGACTGCAAACATTTGATCCAGAATTTTGTAACTGGCATTGTAGAGAAATCAGTTCTCGCTGCATCGTTGTTAATAAGTTCAATGAACTCCTCTTGTGCTGTCTCAGAAACATCTTCAACTTTGACTGTGAATGGGCTTCTGGCAAGTGCAAATGGAGTGTCAGTTAGATTTGGAAAGTACGTGAAATTTCTTCTGCAAGCATGTGCAAGTGTCCTGTCACAGAAATTATCATCGTAATCCTTTTGTCTGGTTCAATGTCATGTTCCTCAAAGAAATCAGATAGGGTAGGCAACATGTAAATTTTATTTTCATCTAATTTTTTTTTGCCAAAGCTGAAGTTTCATTTGGAATGATCAGATATTTTTAGACAAATCGAGACATGTTGCATTTGGTCCTTGCAGTGATAAATTTAATTAATTCAAGATGGCAAAGATGTCAACCAAGTAAGCTATTTTCTGCAGTTTACTTTTATTGACGAAAAGTGCTTCGAACTGCGGTCTTGCTTTCTGATTAAAAAGTGTTTTGAGTTCATCACGAAGCTCAAAAACATGTTTTAAAACTTTTCCTCTTGACAACCATCTCACTTCAGTGTGAAATAGCAGAGCATTGTTCGGCGCATCCGACTCATTGCACAGTTGCGAAACCAGTCAACTATTTAAAGTGCTCGCCTTTACAAAATTGACATAACTTATGACGTTTTTCATTACTTCTTGTAACTCTTGTGGCAGCATCTCCATTGCTAATATTTGCCGATGAATCATACAGTGAGTTCCGATGACTTTTGGTGACTC
>NW_017731490.1:971975-978731 GCF_001890085.2 Hipposideros armiger | reverse complement strand
TGTGTGTGTGTGTGTGTGTGTGTGTGTGAGAGAGAGAGAGAGAGAGAGAGAAAGAGAGAGTAATTCCAGCAACTCTGTTAAGAATAGATTACAAGGTAACAAGAATGAAAATAAGGAGGCCAGTTAGGCGATCAGATGAGAGATACTGGTGGATTGGACCAGGCATTTACAGTAGAGGTGGAATGTGATGGTTCTATTCTCAATCTATTTTGAAATAGAACCAACAAGATTTCCTGATGATTGGGAATGTGGGGTGCAAAAATTATGGATTTCTTTGCTACTACAGCACCGTTTTTTGCCTTGAGCAGTTAATGGCTGGACTGTGGAAGGGAATGTAGTGGAAGGGAAATTTGGCTCTGTTTTGGATGTGTTAAGTTTATGATGTCTACCTTCCTATGCAAAGGAGTGGATATGTTCAGGAAACAGTTGGGTATAGAGGTCTCAATTTGGGGAGACGAGTCGCAACTGGGGACCTAAATGTAGGAGTTATCTGCTAATCATTAGTATTTAATTCATGAGACAGAGCGATCACAGAAAAACTTGAGTGTAGCAGGAGAAGAGGACAAAGGACATCCTTGGGATATACCAACATGAAGAGGTAGGGAGAAGAGGAGAAGCTAGTAAAGACAATGAGAGAATGTTAGGCATAAAAACAAGAGAGTGTGGGTTTTGTGACCCAAATGAAGAAAGTATCTCGGGAGGCAAGAAATGATGACCATGTTAACTGTTACTGCCCAGTCAAGTAATGGGGAAATAGACATTGATCAGCAAATTTAGCGACTTCTAGGTCACAGCTGACCTTGAAAAGAATACTGTTGGTGGAGTAGTGGGGGCAAAAGCTTGGTCGAGTCAGCTTACCACAGAATGAGAGGAGAGGAATTGAAAGGAATAAGTTCAGAAAACGTAGTGGAGTTTGACTGCATGAGGGAGTAAAGAAATATGGCAGTAGGTGGTATAAAGAGGAACATTTTTGTACGCTGACGGCAGTTTAGTAGAGAGAAAACTTGATGTGGAAGAAATGGGGAATCTTTGGAGCCTTGACCTTTGATACGTGAAGAGGTTCGGGTCTGCTCACGGAGTGGGGTTGTCTTTAGATATTTCGAGAGGAGTATGAATAATTGATCTACACACCCAGGATAAATGGGTACCTATTGAGTGGTAGGAGTCTATAAAACTTCTTTGATTGCCTCTATTTATTTTCAGTAAGAAAAAGTAAGAAAGATTGTCAGCCAGGAGTGAGGATAAGAAATCACTCTTAAGGAGAGCCAGGAAGAATGAATGGCCCAAGAAAGTTTTTTGTTATAGATATAAAATGATAAGAGTTGTAAGTTTTCCCCTGCCATGTTCAGTGCATTGGATAAATTCCAAAGGAAGGAGAGGTTCAGAGTGGGCCAGAGTGTTCTAAGAAAGGAGTATGTTAATTTCCTGTATAACAAATCCCAAGAGCCCCGGGTCGCTTAATGCAACATAAATTTATTTTCTCACAGTTCTGGAGGTCAGAAGTCTGAAATTAAGATATCAGCAGAGCTGAACTCTCTGCAAAGGTTCTAGGAGAGACTCAGTTCTTCGCCTCTTCCAGCTTCTGGTTGCTGTTGATGTTTCTTGACTGCTGGCCCCATCACTCCAATTTCTGCCCCATGATCACGTTTCCTTCTCTTGTCTCTGGCTTGTGGCCACATCACTCAAACCGCTGTCTCTGCCTTCACATCCAATTCTCTGTGTGTCCTGTGTTTCTTTTCTAAGGGCTCTTATCATTGGATGCGGGGTCCACCTGGGTAACCCAGGACGATTCCTTATCTCAAGATCTTTGACATCATTACATCTGCAGAGACCCCTTTTTTCCTAAATAAGATAACATTCACAGGTTCTTGGGATTATATTTTTGGGGCCATCACTCAGCTACAAGGAGGAACAAAGAACTGAAGTTGGATGAGGTTGCTCTCATGGCTATATATTTAAAACTATGTGAAGAGGAAAAGGAAGAATTCACGGGGCACGACTAATGTGAAACAGATATTGGGATCCAAGGCTTGGGAGTTTAGGTGAGGTTGGAGGATTGTTGGACTCATAGTGCTAGAAAAAACAACATGAATGATTGAGATGTTAGAGTGACACACATCAAATGGAGATACATGCTCATTAAGGAAAGATAAATAAGAAAACACTATATTGAATCAATTAAAACTCCTTAATATAAAGTAGTACTTTCTCTTCCTATGCTGTTTCATTTTAGCTGTCACAAAAGCTCCATTTTCCCTGATGCTACTATAGCTATACGTCTTAGCAAGTGAGACATATGGGAAACGGAGCCCTTGAACCTCTAGAAGCTTGGAGACATCAGTTAGATTGGATCTGTATTTAAAACTAAAGATGTTCCCACTGGTCTCTCAATAGTTTCTTCAATGAGCTTGTCCTTTAGGCAGGTCATGGTTATTGTCTGGGTTACGCTTCAGGAGAGCTTATTTTCCCAGGTCCTTTGGTTTTTCCCCTCCCCAGTCCCAACAAAAAATCCCACTGCATTTTCTATGCAGTCTTTAATAACTGCACAGAGAATTATTCTTTAACATCAAAACTCTGTTCTCTCCCCTCCCTCTCCCTTCCCCTCCCCCGGGCTCTGTTTTTCTCAAGAGGCTGAGATCGGTTGAACTTTATCGAGTTTCTAGGAAAGAGCTTCCATCACTGGTTATTCTAATGCTATACATAAAATGAGTTTGAAATCCTTTTTTTTCATCCCAGTTCTCAGTTGAATTGATCCCAATCTGCATTTATTCAGCAAACAAACATTTTCTGAGCACTCACTGTGTGCTAGCTCTGGGAATACTGACACCCAAAAGATGTGACTTCTGCCCTCAGCTCACTCACTGTCTAGTGCAGGGATCAGGAAACTGTGACCCACGCGTCAAATCCAGCCCACAGTCTGTTTTTGTATAGCCCTCAAGCTGGAAAAGTTTTCACATTTTTGAGGGGTTTAAAGGAAGATACATGACAGAGACCATGGATGACTTGCAAAAGCATAGAAGGTTCACTCTCTGGTCCTTTACTGAAGATGTTTGCTGACCCCTAGTCTAGAGGGAAAATATGTGGGGATAATAACACCAATTGCACAAATCGTTGGAGTTCGTTGTGGGCTATCTGATATTTCTGCCTGGCCAGCGTAAATCTCTTTTCTTCTAATAAAAGATTATATTTGGCAACAAACTCTACCCTGATCTCAGCCTCTGAGGTATATGGGTGGGACTGACCCCATTACTCTGAGCTTAGGGTTGGGCACTTTGGCCTGGTTTATCCTGCTTTTCAGTGTTTTCGGTTATAGAAAATTATTCACATGGCCCAAGTAGGTCCAGTAAGATCCAGTCATGGAAGTTTTGCTACAATTATTGGGGGAAAAACAAAAACAAAACACCTGTTTTTCCTAGAATTATTAGATGAACGATAATGAAAACCCTTAGCTCTTCAGGACCACGGTTTCTAAGAAAGCTGATACGAAAGCCAGACTAACAGTGAGAAACGCAGAGACAAAAACTGGAGCAGAGACCAAATGCTGAAGATCCTGTTTGAGCCTTGCATTCAGCTGTACCTTGGAGCAAATCCTTGTTTCTGGGTTTCTGCATTTGTTTTGTGAGGTAATAAAAGTATTATTATTTTTTTTACTTACACTGGTTGAAACTAAATTTCTTTTTCTGTAATGTATTCCCACTAATATCAAATTAAAGGGGATAAAGAATGTTAAATGATCAATATGTAATTAGTACTTAAGAAATCTTCCTTAAAATCAGTACTTAGTATGCTATAAAAAATATAAAACATTTACATTTAGAAGATGTGTTGAAGGTCACCCAATCCAACTCCCTTGTTTTGCTTGAATGGAAGGCTGTAGCGCACCCACAAAATTAAAGGAAATTGAAAAAATTAGAAATGGTAACTCATGCACTGTGTGCTAATTATTAACCGGGATGTATTTAATTTGGTATGGTAGGGTCATGCATCTAATACATCTGAGGCAGTCAAAGAGGGCTTCCTGGAAGAGATGGTAGCTTAGCTGGGTTTGAAGGAAGATTATCTTTGCTTAGTTAAAGGGGATAGGGTCAGTTGGGGAGTCCTAGTGAGAGGGAAATTACTCCCCACCCCATGAGGGAATAGGCTCCATAAAGGTCTGAACACGAAAGAGAACACACAACTTTCTAAGAACTGCAAAGAGTGAAACGCAGGGGAAGATTTCGTAGCGAAGTTCAAGTAGGAAAGATAAGGTTGGGAGGTAACCCAGGGTTGCATCACGACAGTCCTTGTATGCCATAGGAAAGAATGTGGCTCAGAGAAGAAACACAGGTTTTCAATTGACGTTTTAGAAAAGCAACAGCCCTGTAGCAGTTGAGCTGCTGTTCTGTTGTTTATCCGGGAGCACGAAGTGAGGGTCTAAGGCAAGATTGACCTGAGGTTAAGAGGATGGAGAAAGGGTGGGAGTCCAGGAGGGGAGAGGTATTTCGGAGGTCAACAGGCAAACATTGTGGGAAGTGAGGTAGATGGGAGAGTCCCGGAATGGGCTGAGGCTTGGCGTTGCTCCATGGGTGGGTGCTGACTCTATCCTCTGGTAATAGGAGCTAAGGAAGAGAGAGAATGGCTTGATTTTTATTGATTTGGTTTTGTTGTGAGGTGTGCGTATGGGAGAAACGTGACAAGTTCTACCTTTGACATTTTGACTTTGAGGTGCTCATGGTCATCGAGTAGTGTTGACCACTAAACAGTTAGGACTCAAGTGCAGAAGAGAGATTTGCATTGGAGATAGAGTTTTCATTAGTCATCATGTAGATGGGAGATGAAAACATGTGATGGAATGCGATTTTGTGAGGAGAGTTGCTTCTGTTGATCTATTCCAGGTCTTTCTCTTCATAAAATTCAGTATAATGAACAAAATATTCATTTTACATGTAGAATATAGCAATGAATTTTGAACACATCATCGGTGTAGTATATCTTTATACCACAGTACTCCTGGGAATTCTAAACTTTCTGTGAAGAACTCTAGACATTATAATAATTCTTTGTAGGGATTTTGAATCCTGGGAATTCCACAACATTATCCTCCTCTTATTTTAGAATGAGGACAGTATGGGGTATTATGGTTCGAGTCCCAGGCTGCAAATCAGTAGAAATTGGGTTCTAGTCCTGCTTCTAACTGGCTGTGCTACTCTGAGGACATCAACTAACTCCAGTGGAACCCTGCCTCCCACTTACAAAATAAGGAAGTTACAGCAAACATTCTGTAGATATCCTGTCCGTGAAAACAGTCTAAACGTCTAAGTATTTATGGATCTGAGTAATTTGTCTTTCCGTAATTTCATCCTAGTGACACTCTTGACATTAAGACATGGTAAGCAAGGCTGATGAGCTTAGAGTTTGTACTTTAAAAGCAAACCAGAAATATATAGAAATTACCAACAATTTGAGATTAAAAAAAATAAACAAAAGTCAAACTTCAATTTATGGTTCATCTACTGTTCAATTACCCTCCCTGATCAGCTCAGCTAGGGGAGCCAGGGTTGGCGTGGCCAGAGTAATCAGAGTCCCATTGGCTCCTTGGTTCCAGGTTGCCAGTGGCTCAGCAAAAGAACTTGGTTCTATGGCTGTCCGCTTAGTGAGCCTCTCTTGAAATTTAATGTTTTGTAAGTTCATCAATGCCATCATTATAAATTATTCACAATATTGAAAGCAGCATTTATTTGTGTCCTTTGCAGGCATATTTTCCCACTTAGCCAAAACATTTAACATTTAATTATAAAAGAAAAATTCCAATAACTAGATAATTGGGTATACAGAGCATATTAATTTAAACCAAAGTAATTCAATTATAGAATGTATTTTAATCATGAAAAACTGACAACATAATGGATAGAAATAGTTTAAGGGAATGAACACATTATCAAATAAAGAATGATTGACTTTTCAGAAATCATGAAACCTGAAAAATATAAAACATTATAGATAAAATCTGTCATTCACTTTTGAAAGTAGGCAAGCAGGTTCAGTTTGAATATTTCACTCAAATATGTCTACTGTTCTCAGTAAAGTAAAATGACAAATTAAAAAAAAAAAGCAACTTGTGTAAACTCTCAAAAAAGACAGCTGGGCATGACTTATAGTTATCCTATTTGTTTCTAGGTCTTGACAGAACTACAGCATTAGAAAATAAAGACCCTAATAGTGGATGTAATATGGATTGATTTCAGGGGGACATTTGATGTAGCGTTTAATGAAATCGTATTCCCAAAATAACTCAGATTGGCTTAACTAGAAGAGCAATTCCCTGTGTGGAAACCTGGCTGAAGTTCCATGAACACACGCTGGTGTGAAATGCTTACCTGGGGTTAAAGGAACTACACGTAGTTTCAGGTTTACTGTTAGGCCCTGGGAGGAAGCAAGAGGGAATGGAGGAATGAATTTTGGAAACTTTTCCAAGAATCAAGTGAACTTTGGCTCATCATTGTCTTGTTTGGTCTTATTAGAAGGAATTGAACATAATACAATGCTCGGATTTGATCTTTGATTTTGTTTTCTGTTACCATTTATAATAAAGAGCCTTTTGCCAGTGTTGTGATTCAGCCTGAAATGAGGGCTAGCTAAGAAAGGGATTTGTTATTCCCTTGTTTGAGGTATTTACGTACGCTATACCTTTTTTTGTGTGTGTGTGTCTACCTTTTAGCATTTATAATAATCTTGTATGATCATTGTCTATCTCTGTATTTTTTTTCTTTACTGATG
>NW_017731490.1:970404-971787 GCF_001890085.2 Hipposideros armiger | reverse complement strand
TAATATTCTCTCCTTTTTAAATATTTTTTGATATCATGTAACAAAAAAATACTTGAAATAATTTTCAACAACACAT
The DNA here is from genome assembly GCF_001890085.2 of Hipposideros armiger. Classification (NCBI taxonomy): domain Eukaryota; kingdom Metazoa; phylum Chordata; class Mammalia; order Chiroptera; family Hipposideridae; genus Hipposideros; species Hipposideros armiger. Next base: position 971,711 of record NW_017731490.1, on the reverse strand, counting down.
GTTCTAAGACTAACATTCATAAGACTGAAATATAATGGTTAATATATAGAATAAGAGAATTCCTAAAATCTACCTGGAGTATTTTTGGAATCAGTGATGAATTATTTGTAGTGTTAATTTATTGTATATTTTCCTGAAGTAATTTTTACACTGAAGATTTCATAGCACTTTGCATTCTATGAATTTTTATATCACTCAAACATATCAGTATTCTCTCCATTTAATAAAGAAAATTTGGACATTGTTAGGAGGAATAAGCTCATACGGTATTGAGAAGGATGGTAAAATAAAGTCTGAAAATCATGTATGATAGTCTGTTATTTTCTGATATTGTCAGAAAATTAATCTTTCAAAATTAGTAGGTGTGTTTCATCAATAGTCACTCCTTTATTTAAATTGTAGTTTAATTTTTTGAATTCTGCCTCTGTGTCATGGTAGCTCAATACAAACAAATTGCTATAAAGTTTTTATAATACTTGCTTTCAATCAATAAAATACAATTATTTCTATTTATTTAGGTCCTTTGAAGGGATACTTAATTGTTTGGTTAATTTACATCGTTTTATTCCTGGCAAAATTCCAGGCAATCCTCAAAGTAATAGGAACTGTTATTACAGCATAAGACATAAAAGAAAATGCTGTTGTCTTAGAAACAGGCTCTCTCTGTTATCGTCCCATAGTGGCACACAGGCTGCCAGTAACAGAGTGTTAGCACAGGGTTGGGAGAGTACTTCGTAAGCCACGAGAATGTTCTATTCTTTTCATTATATCATCATGTTTGGTATCTCAGAGGGTAAATAAATTTTATTAAAAAGCAGGGAGATAAATGTGGAACCATTAATTTTCTTTTAGCCTTTGATCCACTGTGTATCCCCATGCATGAGATGCTGCATCAGAGACTGTAGGTTTCAAAGGATGCACTTGAGATGACTTTTGAATAAATCAGTGATATTAGGATATCATAATAGAAATGCTTATCACCTAGCTGCGCTGTGGCAGCATTTAATGAAAATTACTGAAGATGCTAAAGCCATTTAGAGAATGATGTTGAAGGCACTAAAGATGTTTCAACTGTGATGTGTTAAAAAAAAAAAGAAGAGTGTCAAGAAAGCAAAGCAGGTCAGAGGTCTCAGGATAAATAGGTTCTTTTTTGAGAGAATCTCCAAATTAAGATGATGTATGCAGCATTCGATACTGATTATTTCAGCACTATTTATTGAACATGCCCCACTTGCTAGATGCTGTTCTAGGCACTGGTGGTGCAACATGAAACAAAGCTTCTGCCCTCATGAGACTTCCACTGTGGA
>NW_017731490.1:959747-970274 GCF_001890085.2 Hipposideros armiger | reverse complement strand
AGAGAGAGAGAGAGAGAGAGAGAGAGAGAGAGAGAGAGAGAGAGAGAGTTTGCATGAGGGGGCTACCATTTGAAATAGAATGACTGAGAAAGTTCTCCTGATAACATCTGAAGAAAGAACTGAAGAATATGAGTAGAATCTGTCTGGAGGATATTGTTTTTCGTTTTTTTGTTTTTTTTTTATAATAACATAGTTCTGATCATTTAAAAAATATTCAGCATTGAAAAACAACTCAGAAATGACTTCATTCTGACTAGTATGATTCTCCCCTTCCCCCCCGCATGGAATCATTGTATTTATACTTCCATATACTGGGTAGAATGAAAATGCAAAACATTTCAGGGTGTAAACAAAGAATTGATTAAATACATTGAAATATAACATGTTACAAGGTCAAGGGCTTATTGCTTGATACAGAAACACGTGAAATATAACGATGTCAAACTTCATTTTGTAACAACACAAAGGTATGTATAGATGATGCGTTGTGGTTCTTTTGTTTGTTTTGTATTATTTTCTCAGATACAACAGGGAAATACATGCTGAGTTGTACTGTTGTTGAATTTCTTGTATTCAATAAATGCACAGAAGGATATTAGCAAACCCAAAAAAGAGCATGAGGATATTCTTTTTGAGCTGCAGTTTTGTCTTTAATCATTTCCATGGATATTGGTTTTACTGGCCCTTACATTAATCATTCCTTAGCAGAAAGAGATGAGCAATACTATTGCCCCTGTTTTGTAAATAAGAAAGAGGATGATAGGAAGGTTAAAAGAGCTGCCGCAGGCAATTCTAACTATAAGGCTTTGGTACAGCCCTTAGACTAAGCTATTTGTCTTAAATGACAGTTCTGAGTTTTAGCCACTAGGGTTCAGAGTAAACTAAATCTGAAACAGTATATTATAATAGAAAGATAAAAGGACTGGGAATCGAGAGGTCTCAATTCTACTTGCGTTTGTGCTACTAACTAGCCCTGTGCCTTTTAGAATTATTAATATTATTTTTTAAGTTGGAAGGGCATTAGACATTGTCATTTATCGAAAATCACTTACCAAGAGCCTGTTCTGCACCAGGCATGGTAGGAAGCATTGGGGAAAGCCGTGCTCCGTATCCTAAAGAAGCGCATGCATTAGTGGAGCAAGTTCTCAAAGCCGACAGAGTAGCGTGCTCAGCACCGCAGAAGAGGCAAGACCAGTGTGATATGGGAAGAAGAAGGAAGGACACGCAACCAAAACATTGGAGTGGGAGCGGTGTCTTCTCAGATACTCGGCTACAAAGTCACCAGCTAAAGTAAACTAGGGCTGGGGTTGCCTGATGTAGGTAGATATCACACAGAGGGAACCAAGGTGCAAAGTCCCAGAAGCAATAAATCGCAATTTTAGAGCTATAATTATTTCAGTATGACTGGGCCATAGACAGTAAAGCTCAGCTTTCAAGGGTGGATCAAGAAGTGCCTGTTGACCACACTAAAAGGTTTTGCTTTGAACTTGAATGCACAGGGACATTTTGTGAGGCATTGAAGCATGGTAAGGGACCTATTTGAAATTTACAAGGTCATACGAGAGAAAGAGTAAGGATTTATTTGAAATAGAGGAGTTATGAGGCTGTAACAAGACTCCAAGAGAGACATTGAGGGGACGAACTAAAATAGTAAATGGAAGAATAGATTAGAAAGGCTGATTCAACAGACATTTAGAAAGTAAAATCTATAAAACTCAATAGATAACTGTATGTGAAGGAGGAAAGAATGGGTAATTATAACAGCATGATTTTGAGTAGCAATGTGAAAAAGGTAAAGGTGTTTAGAATTAGCCAGTATTGGAAGACTACCTCCTCTGGAGGCATCCGTAATCTTTTCAGCTGCACGTCACTGGGCAAAGGCATAGGTTAAGATCCATTTGGCTTACGTATGCTAATTTATATTTAAAGGTCAGCGGTTCTGGGATTAGTGGACCCCAGGGTCCAAAGTCATCACAGACTCAAATTGCACTCATCCTCTATAATCATCCTAAAAGCTACTTTCCTTCAGAGATGCAAGATGGATGTGACAGTTGCAAGAAGTACATTTAAAAGAGCCATGGCCAAAGGTACAAAGGAAGTCTCTGCTCCTGGTGGTGGTGTAGGAATTCAGACTCACTTTCCAATTGTCCTCCCTCAGCAACCCCCCTGTGATATTGGGAAATCTAGGGTCACGTGTCCACTCTCAACTAGTTAATATGAGATGATGATTCGTTTCTGTAAGTTGGGATTCAGTGCTAGGTAAGAGGCTCAGTCTCTTCTAAGTGTGAGAAGGTGGAAAAAGAAGAAAAACCTCAGGTTCTGCCCATGAAATGGAGGGGAAATGAACGTTATGACACCCTATCTGACGTGGCTTAAGAATATCTGCCTTAAATGTGTGTGAAAATAGGGGAACGTGATTTGCCAAAATAAAAAGATGGGTCAGGACTGTATGTGCACATGGTGGGGGGCAGAGAGGCGGAGAGGAGAGGATAAGAGGGAAGGCTAAAGTAAAAAAAAGAGATGATTTCATGTAATTCAAATATTCCAATAGTGTATGCATCTTCCTCCTCCATTGAACATTCATTGTAAAGTATTTATTTGCAGCATTACTATTTTCTAATATTATTGCTTTAAAATTCTTTGATTCTGCTCCTTTGTCATTTTCTCCATCATTTCCCTAAAACAGAAGAAAGGCAGTGTTTCTGGTTTTTATTCTGCACAACATAAAGAGATCTCTAAGTGTGAAGCAGATCCAAGGGAAAAATAACCCACTTAGATATAGATGTTATTGCCATTAAATTACTACCTTAAGTACATGTACATATAGGAGATACAGTTAATTTCACATGAAGATGGGAAGGACCACTAAGGTAATGAACTTTATTGAGAGTGCTTTTAATCCCATTATGCACATTTGAGAAGCTTTCTAAGCAGGGAAGACCACTGAGTTGATAAAAGAAGCATTTAGTTAGCAAATGCCTTTGTGCTTCCCTGCTCACTGGTGTATTTGCTTTAGAAATGAATGTTTCTCACATGGTCGATACAGACATGCTTCTCCAACTCACTTGTCTCAGAAATAACATGTGTGTGTGTATGGATGTGGGGGGGAGTGATCAGTGTCATGAAGTAACTAAGGAATACAGTAAGCAACTTTTCATGGGTATATGGATTGCATAATTTAAAGCCATCCTGGGGCATCCATAAATTATGCATAGGTTTTGTTTTCCGATTTTACATTTTAGAGGGGCGAAAGATACTTGATTCTGCAATTTCTACACCTTGAGCATCGTCTGAATCTCTCTCCTGTTGAAGGCTGAGCATCCTTAAGGAGCCATACCACCTGCTGTTTAGACTATTTTCCTAGGGTCCTTTCAGGCTGTTCATTCTTGCTCAAACCCTATTGTCTTTTGAAAAGGAATCAACTCCCCATTATTATATATATAGAAAAATTCCACTGACTTGTGTAAAAACAGTAGCAGAGACCCACTCTGCAGGGATTTGAAAAATGTTTTAATAATTGGTTTCTTTGAAGTAGTTCTGTATTGTGTTGTTTAAAACCATATGAAGATAGGATTAAATAATCACAGTATTATAATGCACGAGTTATACAGATCCTGAATTTTCCATCTTTTCCAAAGTTTTAGGACGATTGGCACCTTCTGTGGCTGTACATAGTATGTATCAGGATATCAGCTATATGTTTTTCAAAGCTCATCTCCTTCCCCCTTATAAACACACTCCAAGGCCTCCCTGCACGTAGGATCAGTATATAGGTCAACAACAAATGACTTTAAAACCAAACCAAACCTGAGAACCTGGAGACAAAATTCAATATAATGATTTGATTTGCTTCCGTCACTTTGTTTTATAAATCCATAATTGGGAACACTATAATGAGTTACCAGCATAGAACATTTTGTTTGGTCATTTACTGTTTAAAGATCTGACATCATTTAAACATTACTTTCAGCTCACTTTTAACTACTGCACTTGAAGATATGGGATACATATTTTGATTGTCTCCTTTTAAACGGAAGCCAAAGTTGAACAAGTTGATATTCCCGGCCCTAGAGCCGTCTTTATTTTCCGACGCGTGCTGCTTGGGCTGCACCGCTAGGTGGCAGAAGAGTTTTAGTTTCCGGCTCTGTGTTGGAGGTTCCCAAGTACACTCAGCTCCTTTCCCGCAGCAGCTGAGGCTGATATAAATGTATAAACAAGCGGAAGCTATATGTGACACACACCACTATTATTAAAGCATAATGCAGCAACTCCAAGCCAAGTTCTTGGCTTCAGATGGTCTGGTGAAGACAAGGCTCTGCTAATGGGCTGAGGGAGGGGAAGGGATCCTGAGACAATGACTGCTGAGGTTAGGCTCTGTGTTTTTGTACCGTCTCTGACTTTGTACCATCGTCCAGGACGAGGGCATATCAAAGGGACACCAATGGCAAAGCACGTACCCACTGCTGCTGGAAGGAAGGACTAGCGGTGCTCCCACCTGCCTCTGCTGGGAGCGTTACTGCTTTGATGCCTGTTGGAGGAGGGGCAGTGAGGCAACCTAACGAGGAAGAGTAGTTAGACATGTACAATACAAAGGGAATTTGTTGGATTGAAAAGCATGCACCTTTGGGGCTCCTTAACTGCGCGGGGTTAGTTATAGAGTTGAATAGGAGTAGAAGCTGGCAGTAAAGCATTTTATTTATGTATAAAAAGATTTGCCAGGTTGATAGGATATCACTCAGGAAATACATGAATTCTTGCAACATATGAAATATTAACAGTAAACTCAGAGAGATACTTGGGTCACAGGAAAAGAAAGATACTTGCATTCATAGAATATATATTTATGGGTTTTGGAGAGAGGGTGTTTTTGTTGTTTTTTTTTTTAACGAGCCCACCGTATTCCAGAGTAAATAAAACTTTTCCACTAAGCGAAGCACAAGAGGTGGTAAAAAGAAAGAAAAGAGTGTGTGGTTCCCACATAGGTAGGGGAGAGGCATAGCAGCTGCATTTTTCTGGAAAGGCCAGTTATCTGTAGGTTGTATTCTAGGTTGGCCCACCTACATCTGCTATCACAGCCGGCAGCTGGTGCAGGGTGAATGACACACAGTATGCCCCAAATGTCACTGTCCAGCCGTGTCCACCAATTAAAACTAATAAACATTCCTCCCCACGCCGAAGATGTGCCACCAGCCTGGCGAGCAGCAGGGCCGGCGATGGCGGGGCCTAATGACCGCAGTGGCAGCAGGTGCAGTTGGCTGGGCGCGGGCAAGGGCCCAGTGTGACGCTGGCGTTGCTGCTCACATGTGTTGCAGGCAGAGCCGAGCTGTTTACAAATTGAGAGCAGAGGGGATTTGGTTGCAGACAGAGCTGAGCGCACTTGCCGTTCAGGGCTCTGGGGAGCCCCAGCAGGGTTCTGTACTGCTTGGTTGGGTGCCATTCACTTCTGGAAGGCAAAATGACTTCCCCTACCCCCCAACACACACCCTTACCAGGTAGCAGAGGCCCAGTTCCATAGGCATGTAAATAAACACCTGTGAGAAGCCTAAAGCTCTTTGATTTTGAGGGCCAGAAAGTCTCGCACTAAGTTTATCTCTTCCAGGTGGCGTGGCTATACCGGAACCCAGAGAATCTCCCAGAAGGTAAGCAACCTGCTTGCAAGGTCTCAGCATTCAGTGTGAGTTAGGGGCTTTACACATCCCTCCACACCCCTCCATGCTGGACTTCTTTGGGAAAGGGTGGGAGAATCCTCCAGAAGTGTGTGTGTGTGTGTATATGTGTGTGTGTGTGTGTGTGTGTGTGTGTGTGTGTGTGTGTGTGGAGAGAGAGAGAGAGAGAGAGAGAGAGAGAGAGAGAGAGATTGATTGAGATTGAGATTCAGGAATGCCAGGCTTCCCTGGGGCAGGGGAGCTCGGAGGTAAAGCTTGCCACGTGCAGTTAATAGTGGATTGCGTTCACACTCAACAGTGTGGCATCACGAGGCATTTTCCTCGGTTTCAGTCTTTCTTTCAGGGGCAGGCCAGTTGTGTCCTTTTTCCATTTTGTCAGCAGTGCAGCAACTTATGTCAGTCTTTGTTTTCACCTCTGCTGATTCAACTGCTGACTGGTGGTGTCAGTGCTGTCAATTTAAAATCATGCTTCTCTCTGCAAGCCCTGTTATGATATGGGACACCTGAAGGTGTCATTTTCCTGTGGTTAATTAACCTTGAGACCAGAGGCACACTGACACAGCCCCTTAATTACATTTATGTGTAACCCTGCAAACACAGGGTGATGAGGGGCCACCAGCACTTCTGTCATGTCACCTCCCACCTGTCTGACCCACAATCTGGGGGTTGTTATAAGATGCTGATTTCTGTCCTTGACATGGATTGTTCTGAGTTTTGAGTTCGGATGGCAAAGCTTTGAGTGTCTGAGTGGAACCTTTCACAGGTGTATGCAAAAACTTATAGTGAAGAATTTCTTTTATAATTAAAAAAAAATCAAACTCACTTCCTTTGTCTCTGCCTGCCATGGTTGCTTGACGAAAATCTGTAAACATAGACATGATGATTATGACTGTGATAGAAGGAAGCCATGGAGAGTATGTTTCTGGTACCCCTGCTTTCTTCAGTTTTTAAAATTGCATCAGTTTCCTAATTGATACCCTGGTCTCCTATTTTTTTTTATTATTATTTTTTTTTTTTACAATGTGAGTGAACCAAGCCAAAGCTTTTTCAGTGTTAGCTGCCAAAAACATTTGACTTTTGCACGCTGGGTCTTGGGCCACAGGGATGAAGTGGCTTGAGGCTGGGGTCGGGGTGGTGTGGAGGATAAAGAGAAGAGCGTGGCAGATGGCTGTTTTGTCAAATCAATAAAAGCTGGAAAGAGGAGGCAGGAAGCAGATGATGAAGACCAAGAAGTTCAAAATATAACCAGGGACATGAGCCCAGTCTAGTCAACTGAAGAGCTAGATCCAAGCTAAGGATTTGGACCACAAAGAGCCAGGAACATGAGCCAAGAACACACACACACACACATTGTGGTTGGTTCGAGCCTGGACAGAGGACTAAAAAAGTAAAGTGTAAAGTGGAACGAATCAACAGTAAAGACTAATATTTTCAGAGGCCGTGGTCTCCTTATGCCGTTCCCTGTCACTTAAAGCAGGGTTCATTATTCATTTATTAAAAAACAAAACAAAAAATAACCATTGCATTTTTGCTACATATGTGGAAAACAGAGAAAAGTGAGTAAACCTCCAAGTAGTACAAAGCAATCTGATTTTTGGCTTTCCCCCCATAGCTCTGTCACCAAAGTGTTTTTCATTTTCTTCTTAAATACATCCAGTGACAGGCTCCTTTGCAGTTACTGGTATTTCTATATACCAAGGGTGCCAAAAAAAAATGTACACACATTTTAAGAAAAGAAAAAGAAAACTGTATTAAAATTGTAAAACAATGAATGACTCAAGCATTCATTTGATTAACACCATCTTTTGAGCGCATGTCACACTACACATTGCTACCGTAATTCAATTCAACTTCGACAAGTAATACATAGATAACATTTCTTAAAATGTGTATGTTTTATTGGCACCCCCAGTATTGGTGATTGTTTCTTTTGTTCATTCCAGCGTGGCTTTTGCATAGTTTCTACCCATAGGGCTCTGTTCCAATTCTGGAGCTATGTAAAGTGAGCCAATCAGCCATGTAAAAGTATTTAAAATATCTGAAAAGAGGGCTCCTGGCCCCTCATTTCACTCATTAAGTACCTCACAAATGCAAATATGTTTCTAAACTCTGAAAGTACAAGGGTGAATATGAAGGGACCTCGTCTTCATGCTATGTGTACTCTTGCTGTGGAGACTAGGATTTGTAGACATCGCAGGGTGCAGTGTTGTCAAGAACCGCTGGGAGGCCAGTAGGAAGCTTTAGGAAGCCAGGGGGACATAGAGAAGGGTGGGACTGATTAGCACTCACCCCTGAGGGAAGAAGCAGGGATTTGGTACTTAAATCCAGAGAGTTTAAACATCTAGGGTTTGCAGGGAGAGAAGGAGAAACGCCACTCTTTCTTGAGCAGGAACAGAAAAACAGTTCTGGGATCTCTTCCTGACATATTTACACGGTGAGCTGTACCAGGTTTTCCCAGGAGGACTTGAGCTGACTCTTCACGGCTTTTGAAACATATTTAAAGAGTAGTGATTGCAGTTGGTTGGCTGGCTCACATGGGGTCTACTCGCTAGTAACATTAGCCCTGTTTCAAGAGAAAGTGTGGGAAGAAGGCAGAGGGAAGTTTCTTGTATGTTTGTTGGTTTTGTTTATTTTTGACTCTATTGGATAGAGCTGAAAAGAGAGAGTAGGAGAAATCCATAAAGATTTTTAGCCTACATATTTTGAGGAGAGTGGCTATATCTTAGATGTCTTTATGTTTGCCGGTGCACCTGAGACATTGTGCACAAAAAAAGTCAACAAAAATATTTGAATGCATGCCTGTTTTAATAAGTTGTAATGGCCAAGTTAATGCTGTCCTGCCTGTTTTATGAATTGAATCAGCTTTCTCTAAAACTGTAGTTTTAGTATATGAATTATTATTGTAAAACACATATCCTGCTCTCCCATGCCTCTGGGATGTAACCTTCAAATCTACCCCTCTCTGTGTTGCAAATGGATCACGCAGAGACAGTAATGCTGGTTAATTTAAAGAGTAGAGGATGTTAAACTGCACATGGTTTATGTATCCCAAGGAAATCCCAGAGTCATAAATCACCATGGTGACATAGCACGTTGTGGTCCTCAGGGGGATACGATACTGTAAACCTTTTCTAATGATTTACAGATCTCCCAAATGAATTATCATATTGACATCACTCGGGCCACAGCAGGGAATAATTGTTCTCAACAGTTTCCCTGTCCTAGAACAGAGGGGAAATCTTACAAAAATCCTGCCTGAGAGCTCAAACCACACTAACTGAACTGAGGGCTTTAGCTTGTTTAATAGTTTTAAAAGAGAAATACCATCCGTACCTCCAGGGATTCTGACTAAAACAAGATTTCCTTTTCTAATGAGATGATACAGTTAGCAACAGTTTAAACAACCTAATAATTTGTACTTTCATAACACTTCCAATTTGATGATCCTCAGGTTTTTAAACATTAAAATCCTATTAAGTCTGCATCCTCTGAGCATCAATGATCCTCTGAGCATCAAATCACAGTAGCTCCATTTCGAAGGTAGCAACGTTAAAGTTGAGTACACTTGTCTTTGAAAAGGCAGCCCTATATCTTCCATTTTTCCCCCAAAATATACTTAGAACCTTTATCATAACAACAAGCTTCTTATTTCTCCAGTGATATAAACATAGCAAATCACAGTGGAACATTTTCAGTTTCCATAGGCTCGAGATCATATAAACCAGCTAACCATTGAAAGATTAGATCATAGTTGAGAGAAAACCTTCAATGATTAAAATTAAACAATTCTCTAGCTCAGGGGTCGGCAAACTGTGGCTCATGAGCCACATGTGGCTCTTTGGGTACATACATGTGGCTCTGAAGTAAAACTGAAAATGAAAATAAAACTATCATAGTTTCTTTTATAAAAATATTATTATTTTTTTTATATTATTCACCTAATGGTGACTTCATTTGTTTTATGGCTCTTGATTGATTTTTTTCTATTGTTGTGAGGGACAGGATTGGCTCTTCCGTCTCAAAAGTTTGCCTGCGCCTGGCCTAGCAGATACCGAACAGTGTAAGGCAAGCAGGAGAGTCCGTCTCCTGGAGCGTGCTGTAAACTGATAGAAACAATGCTGAATATTTGTTTTAAAGAGCAGAGGTGAGAGAATGATTGCCTAGTGTACCAAGTTTTGCAGTCTCAAGTAATCACAGAGGTCCACAAACACGGTCTCACTATAGCTGATATACAGCTGCTTCCTGGCACTCCGTGGCATTATTATACCTCTTTAATAATTCAAGGTACTCTCGGGACCTAATTTCTGCCTTACATAATTCATAATGCATGCTTTGTATTAAATGAATAATTTTAATGAGAAAACCATATCAATTTGACTGAGGAATAACTGTTGATTCAATTTGAATGTTATTTTGAATGAACTAGCATTGGATTAACAAGGTTTTACAATGTTGTTTTCTTATTTATATCCTAGCCTTATTTTTTGGTCATAATTATTAATCTTCTAGTAAGTTGAGAAAGTAACAGGAAATCGGGAGAATGAGCTTTAGACGACATAATGGAAAATTTACAGGGAAGAATCAGTGAAGAGAATGAATGACATACAAACACAAACTTCTTTAATTCAGTATTCTTTCAAGTCTCTCTGACTTCGAGATTCTGTAGATGATAGTTTTGCATCAGTCCTATTACTCAGTATGGAAAAACATCCTCTTAGCATGAACACACTCTTCTCGGGACCATCTATCAGTCAAGAAATTACATTTATTTGTCAGGTTATTTGAATAATGGAATTAATGCAGCAGTACAGTAAAAATATGGTAGAGAACATATAATGTAGATTTATGAATAATGGTACAG
>NW_017731490.1:953444-956097 GCF_001890085.2 Hipposideros armiger | reverse complement strand
TAAGAAACACACAATTAGTCACTTTTGGCCTTGCTGCCACACAATGGAGGCTGCCTGTCTGTGTAGAAGCAGTCTCTAGATCCTTCTGGATGCAGTGAAAGTCAAGGACATTATAGGTGAAATTTATAAGAAAGCATAAGACTTGTACCACATAACTTTGTGAGGTAGAAAACCACCCTTTTGTGGAAAAATCTTCAGTGCTTTGCAGGCACAGTTCTAAGACTGACAGCCATCTCAGGCCGCTGTCCAAAGAATGGGCTTCACAGTTGCTCAAGGCCGCATAACTGGAGCTTTCAATACCCTTGTTACTGGACTGTCCTACTCAGAATCCCTCAAGGGCCTTTGACTCTTCTCCTTTTAAACTCAGCTCTGTATTACGGATCTTTGTGAAAATCAGTCCAGCATTTAAAATGACATATTCAGGGTGAAGAAGACAGGTCAGCAGATGAGCCGACCACCCCCATAACACCATCTCAAGAAAAACCAAACATCTAGCTGAAAACGAGTGAACTTATGCCCTGATCAGAAAGGAGGAGCAACATTTTATGTTTCTGTGTGTTTTAAACCCATAAGGTTTGCCAATCTTTTCCCCAGTTATTGCTCTGCTTACGGCCCACCTAGTATGTCAGTCTAGCCCTCTAGCTCAAGCTCTGCAAAATAGGGACAGAACCCGAGGGTTCTGAGAGGGGGATACGGACAACCTTCAACACTGCACTCTGTGGATCAGGGTCTTCTTTGACACCTTGTGTGCTCCCTGTTGTTTTCGAGGGTGAGATGTAGCACTCTTCCCAAGCCCAGTGGGCGGAACTGGCCATGGAGGAAGGAGAGGNGATTGCCTGTTCCTGTCTATTTTCAGGTCATAGCAAAAGAAAAAAAAATCCTTTCTTCATTTCTCCTTTCAGAGGCTCACAGGAAATTAAAAAAAGGGAAGAGTTCTGTGTAGTATTTCTGACAGCAAATTTCTCAGAATCCAGAAATACTTCTTTTTCCTGTAATAAGTTGCTGCAGATACAAGGGAGTCCTTATGATTGATGACTATCTCCGTTTGCATGAGCGATAATTCCTGAACATACACTTCTCGATTAAAATACAAATGCATTTTCAACTGCATATTTTTTTATCTATGCTTTATTCTTACATGATAAAATGGGAAAAGAATCAAGTAAAGTTGGGCTCTAGAATATTGCAAAAGGGAAACGGAAGCTGAGGGAACTTTTAAGTAGAGAAGGATCTTCTGCCACCCATTTGGCTCGTGAACGTGTCATTCCATATGAATGATCAAGCTGATCACCCTTACAACATAAGAGTCTTAGACTTGGTGACCAAATAAATCCTTTTAAGAACATGCAGGCTAGCATGCTGTCACTTGAAAATGGACAACTAAAAGTCAGGCCTCATGAGTGAATTGACAAGGTACCATTGCTAATAAAGGTCAGCAATGAGGCCAGAAGAAGAACAGAGAGGATGGTGTGAGCCAGACATTGTGTTAGGCATTTCTGCATCCACTCTGTCATTTAGTTATTGCCATAACCTTGTGAGAGTGGTTTCTGTTTCTTAGGTGAGAAACTGAGGCTTGTAGAAGTATAATAGCCTAGTTACAAAGCTGGTAAGTCAGTCTTAGGAGGTATCAAAGTCGATTTGACCCTGTAAGTTACATTCTTCCCCTTGCAACGTGCTGCCTCTCAGATCTTCAAGTGCTTGGCTTTGTGGTTCTGCTCAAATTCGGAACCTGTATTAAGGGTTATTCAAAACGAAGTAAGAAATCCAGTATGATGAAAAAATGAGACAAACATGAAGTTATCCCCGTTGAAACAGCACTTGTGAAATTTCAGGTGAAAAACTAGCTTCCATGAACAGAGAAAATAAGGAGAACAAAGTCAAATATAATTTGAATTCTTTTAAACTCTGGATTAACATCCCTCAGGTGGTTAATGCCCCTAAAATGTCTCCTGACATTTTGTAAGTCCGTTGAATTCATTTGCAGATAGGTGCAACTACTTACACGCTTGCTCACTTTCACATGCGGAGTATATGCTACCTGTCTGAAAACACAATAGAGAAAAAAATAATCAACGATGAATTATCTTCTTATTTACATTTCAGTTCTGAGAGGTAATTATTTGGTTAAGTAACACGTTTTGCCTTAGAGGACACTAATGACCATTAATTATTAAACATGTTTGTATTCGCAAATATTTTTGCATTTCACCAGTCTCATCAAGAGACTAAGCTCAACTAACCCTACCTTATGGTAAGGCTTGCAATCAAATTTTTCTTTCTTAATAAGCACTTCATGGACAAATGTAAATAAGAATTCAGAAAACTGTAATGCATAAACCTTTATTCTACATGGCTCCATGAAGCAGTATGGCAAAATAACAAATGATATATTAACATATTTTATAAAAGATTGGTAATACATAATAAAAGTTTTGATTTTCCAACCTTGAATTTATGATAAAAAGTTTATGGTATCTCCTTGTCTTTCTCTTTCATTTCTTATTGTATCTTTTGTCATGAGTGTTTTTCCTTCATTCATCCATTCAAAAATACGTATTGATTACTACTGGACACTGCGAATAGTCCCAAGCAGTAACCATAAGAAGCAGACAACAGAGCAGACTTCCTGTCCTCCTAGAGCTTATAGTCTAAA
>NW_017731490.1:948520-951538 GCF_001890085.2 Hipposideros armiger | reverse complement strand
GGGGGGGAGAGGGGGTTCTGATTCTACCACTAATGACATGAGTCACCTTGGTAAAGTCGCTTCAATTCCTTGAGCTTCAATTTTCTCATCTCTAAGCTGAAGATAGTAGGAACATCCAGTGCCTAGGGATATGATAAAGAATGAAAATACTTTTAAAGTATAAAATCTCATAACTGGCAGTTTGTGGTTATAAAATAGTCACAGGGATATAAAGCACAGCATAGGGAATCAATAATAATGTAATAGCTATGTATGGTGTCACATGGGTACTAGACTTATTGGGGTGAACACTTTGTAAGCTATATAAATGTCTAACAACTATGCTATACACCTGACACTAATATAATATCGTACATCAACAGTAATTTTTAAAATTATGCTCAAAGAAGAGGCAGTTGTCTCAAGTGTCATTATGGACATGTATAATAATTTAAAAATGCAGAATTAACAGGAAATATTTATTGAGTGCTTACTTTGGGCCAGGAACATGAATCATCTCATTTAACTCTCATGACAACCCCTTGGATAGATCCTATTGTCTACACTGGACAAAGGAGAGAATCAAGACTCAGAGAGGTGAAGTCACTTGATCAAAAGTCAAACAACTGGTTAACCGCTGTGTTAGTTTTTGGCTTCTGCCTGTCCAGTTTCAAAGCAAGGAGTTGAGCTCTGTATGCTCTTCACGATTATAACTCTTAGTGTACTAAGAAGTAGCTCAGATTGTAAAGCTGTAAAATCCTTCCAACAGTTTTAAAATAAACTATAATAATTCAATTAAAACATGAATGTTAATGCTCATGAGAGAAGATTATAGCACTAACACTACTTCACTGCAGAATTTAATCACTATGGCTCCTTCCTCCACACAAATCATTTGACTTTATAGCAATTGTTGAGTGTATATACCAATTCACCTCAAGGGTACCAAATTTTAATTTGCAACGGAGTAGCCATGTTTGTGGGGACAACACTACTCCAACTTTATTTGGAAGGGGATTTTAGGTTGAGGTTAAGTATACATGCTATACTGCCCCAATCATTAGTGGTTGGGAAGATAGCATTATTACTAATAAAAATCATCAGAATTCCATAATTTCCAACATATAATAGGTCAACTACCTCCAAAGAATACACAGGGCAAGTTTGCTGAGTGATAAGCAAATAAATAGCATTTGCAAGAAAACAGGAGCTGTTTTATATCTAAAAGTAGTGAAATGTTTTTCTCCCCTGCCCACCTTTGTTCCTGAGGTAGTATCACTTTTAGTATCAGTTTCAGTATCTGCAATTGATAAACTACCTGGATGGCATTTGGAACATACAGCAGACTTTACTGTGTTTTTGTGGAGATGGAATGATAAGATAGCATATATGCAAACAATCTGGGATTGCAGTTTAGACATTGGCGTTTTTACTGCTTTCACATCTTGGGCTATTTTGTCATGTTGCTTTGCAACCCACCCCTCTCGCCTCCACCCAACATTCTCTGTGTTCTCACTCCCAGAAGCAAAAACCCTCCTTTCCTGTCTTTCTTAGGTGGAACCTGTTTCAGTTGGCTTTAGCCCCACTTAGCTTGGCCAATATGTGGAGGTGTGCTTTCTCTAAAGGTCCAGCTAAGCTCTAGGATGCTCACTGGTACACACAGGTCTCTGTTCAGAGGCAGTTCCCTTCCACTAGTTACATAATCTTGTAGTTTATGCATCAGTATATCCTTTATTATGCTAAGGAATGATTATTGATGTAATTATAGAATGCCATTATTTGTAATTTTTACTTCTAAGAATATCCTAATGAATTGTCTTTGGTGTGCTACCATATTTATAATGTTTCTTGTCCTAACAAAATACCTTGCTCTGTAGATTTAGAAGATGAGGAGTAATAGATAGGAAAGTAATGTTGGTGATAGAGGCATAATTTATTCATTCAATTCAGTTTTCCAGTATATTAAACAGAAAGGGCAACAGAAAAGGGTCTGCCCCATTGGTCACCAGGTGTTTTGTTATCCTTTACAAAAATTATGGTTGGAAGAAAATTTCAGAGAACGGGAAAATTTATTACAGAAGATGATACATTTTTTGGTTGTTTTTTCTTATTTTTATTAGAAATTTTTAGGGGCAGAGCATAGAAGGATGGCCTATAAATGCATGCAGCAATATTAATAAGCATTTTTCTTTTTATGGAGAACCTAGTCTAACAAAGTTTTAAAATATGCCTTCTAATCTTCACAAATTACCTAATTGCAGTGTATTAGTTATTTATTGGTGCATAACAAATCACCACAAATCTTAGTGGCTTAAAACAATTGTAATTCTTTATGATCTCTCATAGTCTATACAAATTCAAAATTCAAGAGCAGCTTAGTTCTGGATTGGGATCTCTCATGAGGTTGCAGTCCCACAATTTTTTTATTGTCCTATGTGGTGCATTATCTGGGAAAATTCAAACAGCTCTATCTTCAGGTGGTCTCTCCACATGGTTTCTCTTTCCTGGTAGATTCAGGAGAACTAGAATTCTTACATGATGGCCCAGAGAGCCACGAATTCATGTCCCCAAAGGAGAGAGCTAAGTGACAGCTGTATTGCCTCTTATGACCTGACCTCAGAAGCCATGTGGCATTATGTGCAACACACTGTATTGGAAAGTCATGCAGAAGGTCATGTATAGATAGAAGAGGAGGGGAAATAGGTTGCCTCTATATTGGAAACAAAAATTTCTAGAAGAGCTAGTAGGACTAGAAATGTTTCTGGGTCCCTTTTTGGAAAATACAGTTCGCCACAGGTAGGCATGATCATCTCTAATTTAAAGATAAGCAAATGTAGGTTCAGTGAGTTTAAGAGACCCCAAGTCATCAGGTAATATTTGGTCGAGATATCTCAGACTTGCTGTGGTATACTGCTTTAATTTTGTTAGTAGTGCTTTGGCCTGTACTCCATGCACTACTGAAATCCTTTTCTCACAAGAATCCCACCAAAGGGCATAAAAGATGCCTCCATCTCTAACTTCACAGAACTTACTAGAAAG
>NW_017731490.1:945473-947120 GCF_001890085.2 Hipposideros armiger | reverse complement strand
CTGAGACTAAAGCAGTATGCCAGCTTACATGGAGCTTACTCTGCCTTTCTGTGCTAGTTCTGGTTGATACTGGATGTAGAGTCTGAGAAGACCCTTCCCATATCAGGTGAGCTGCATAAATATAATGACATTTAATGTGTATCAGAGGGTGCTGTATTTGTAATTCCATCTGATCACTTTCCTGTTTGATGCCATGTAAACTTGCCAGCAACCCTATGAGATAGGTACTGTTATCCCTGTTCTGCCAATGTAGAAATGGCGGCACAGAGAAGTTAAGTAAGTTTCAAAGAGCCAGTATTTGAAACCATATGGTCTAGGACTTATACTCTTAATTACTTTGTAAGCTGTATGCTAAAGAATGAAGATGTAAACAAAATCAAACAACAAGGAAAACCAATAATTCTGGATTATTATCAGCATATCGTTAAGAGGTGAAAGCACTAAAAAATATGTTTCATAAGGTCCAAAAGTGTGTCTTTTTCTTTATATAATATTATTGTCCTAGCTCAGGACTTACTAGGTTTTATGGATATTTGATAAGGTGTTTTAAGTAAAGCAAGATTAAGATAAACTGTGATAGGGTAAAGTGGCTTTGCATAATCTTGTTGACCATAGTTTTGCATTTTTTGATCTCTTTAGTGTTTTCTGACATATTAGGCACACACAGAACCACTTTAATAACAAAATTAATGTAGCCCAACTTTAATCATTCATAAAGCTCATTTTTTAAATGAACGTACTGCAAGGTAAGTTTAGATGCTGCCTTTTGGTTTCTAGGTCATTGAGAAGAGAAACTTATATGGGTATCCCCCACTTTTCAAAAGTTTGCGTTGCCACTTAGCTCTTACGAAGACCTACATTAGCCCCTGGTTTCAGTAACCAAAATAAATCAGGAGAGGACTTTTGCTTTTACGAAAAAAGGTGAAAAGTGAAAATAGCGTTCAGCGTTTATTTTACAGCAAGCACCGAGATGGGCAGTGCACATCCCCAGCAGTGAGAGTGGCTCTGATTTTACTGTAAGTCAGTGTTATTTTAGGCTTTATGTGTTATTTGGTAAGTGATTTTTTTGGGGTCTGGGAATGCTCAAAATTTTTTTCATATAAACTGATGACAATTGCTTCTTCACTTGACACCACTTCGGGTTATGAATGTTTTTGTAGGAACCCTCTACTTGCATATAGTGGAGGGATGCTGTAATGCATTAAACACTTTGACAATTCAAAAATGTCTAGTGGAATGTAATAACATGGTTTTATTTTGTGCAAAATTGTTCTTAAGCCTATTAACCAACATTGCTAAACAATGGTAGCACCATTGTTTTTTAACTTGGTGAGGAATACAGAGGTTTATAATAGTGATTTTAATCTTTACAACCACTAAAAATTTCAAACATTGAGGTGCTTCACTGCAGAGCAAAGAATCAATACTCAAAGTTACACTTTGGAGAATTTGGCTTATTATGATTCCTATAAAGAGTCTTATTATTCTACCATGTCTGTGAGTTAATCTTTGTGCAAATATTAAGTTTAGTTGTACTGGATGCACACTATCAGGAGGGGGAAAAAGAGTCAGCTCCATACCAGATTTTTAATTAAATATTTTTAGAGAAAAGGATCATTTCCCAAAGAACTTATTTTCTCTATTTTG
>NW_017731490.1:942580-943511 GCF_001890085.2 Hipposideros armiger | reverse complement strand
CTCATGAGAAACCACTCCTTTCCCTGTCCCAGTAGAGGAGGTTTGGTTTAGCTTCAGGGGTCAGCATATGACTGAGACCTGACATATCACAAGTCAAACTGGGATGGACCAGTGCCTGGGTTGATCCAACAATATTCGGTCCCAAAAATTTCTTTTTTTTACTCCTGGTCTATAATCTGAAACCTGGCAGAATAAAATGTGGAGCTGTTGGGGCTATGATGTAGCAAATGTCTGACATTTCATGCAATGGAGAGAGCTAAATTGAGTATTAGTGACATTTTTTAGCTCCTGGATATTTTCTGAAGCCATTATGTCCAAAACATTCCTGTGTTTTTCTTTCTGTCTCTTCCCCCCCCCTCCCCTTAACATAGTTTGAATTGTGCTTGTGTCACTTGCAATAGCAAGAAACCTGACTATTCCATGAGGCTTGTGGGCTTTAATTATTTCCAGAGTTGCTTATGTAAAGCATTATGGGGACCGTAATAAAATGTAAGACACAGGTCTACAATTTTTTCCCCTCAGTTTTAATTAATTTTATTAAATTGGGGTGATATTGGTTAATAAAATTATATAGATTTCAACAAATAAGCTAAACAGAAAAAGTCAAGAATCATATGACTTCATTCATATGAGATATAAAACTGAAAGCAAAAAACAAACAAGACAAATAAAAACTCATAGACACAGATGACAATTTAGTGGTTATTAGATGGTAGGAAGGAGGAGAGTAGAAGAAGGTAAATGGATCAAATATTGGGTGTCGGAAAAGTCATGATGTATTTTGTTTATGTTTTTCAAAGGTCACTTATTTATATAAAGAACAAAGGTCAATCAATGATATAGTGCCCATTTTGTTCGATAACCTTTTGCCATCTTTTAGTGAGCTTCATAATTCCTCGTTCATAGAAAGACCTGTCTTTATTTGTGAAAA
>NW_017731490.1:936451-939370 GCF_001890085.2 Hipposideros armiger | reverse complement strand
CCAACATGCCACTCGGCTGGCCTGGTGCCATTTGTTGAATAATCTATCTTTTCCCCACTTATTTGAAATGATTTGAAATGTCTCTTTGATCCCATAAGAGCATGCACGCACATATGTAATCCAAGAGTAAAGGGATGTTTTCTGTTTTGTTCTGTTTTTTAATGCTCTGTTACTACCATCCAGGACAGAGCAGTGTCTGGCTCACAGAAGAGGCCTAATAATTACTTGTTGAATGAGCATGTACTGCTTGTGTATGGCAACGTATAGCCTGGCATAGTCAATTCCCTTCCTCCTGCTCCCCAGAATATTTCCAAATACAGATTTACATGTAAAATATAAAATTATAAAATGGAGTGAGTTGACTTTCTGGACCTCCACATGGTTGTTCTTAACCTTACCTTTGGCTTTTCTCTGTTTCGCTTCCTCTGCTGAAGTATTCTTTTCACATTTTCTGTACTTTGAAAACCTTGGCAATTCAAGCACAATCCCTTGGAAGAGCGTTTTCAATCTTTCGAATCCAGTATGCACAGAAAAACGATAACTACAGAGAATGTGAGACACCCTCCCTTGGGGGGGACAAGACTGTAGGCGGCTCCCAGAGAAGTCGCTGTAACTCAACCCCTTTTATTTTGGCAAAGTAGCATCTTGAAAGTGACTTCATTACCCCTGTTCCTTGAGACCTCTCCAATTTGTTATTAAAAATAAAATCACTGACAAGACTTAAGACTTCATCATCAGAATCAAGCTGCACAAAACATGGCTGACAACAGAACAAAGGACAATTATTGTACACCTAACCATAACAAGAGATGAACCACTCTTTAATAGTGAGGCTGGCATCTCCACAGCTCCTAGCAGAGTCTGTGGAAGCTAAGGGGGGTAGCTGTGCATTGTGATGAAGCATTTTTTGATGTCTAATTCACACAACAACAATCCCCAGAGGCCAAGAAAGATTAAATTGCCTAAGGACATTTATCTTGAAAAGGGTAGAGTCAAAACTGTAGGAGATTTATCCGATTGGAAGACTTACCTACTGGGATATTCCCTGGGACTTTTTATGTATTGAGACAATTTCTGGAGGTGCTACTCTTTCTCAACTCATAATGTTGGTCTCTCATTGAGAAAACAGCCAGTGCTCTGAGAAAGAGCGTGGCTGAGGCCGGGACATATTTCTGAAGTCGACATAATGCATGATTAAAGTGGCATATCAAATAGTAAATAATTTTAGTGTTTTGTGACATAAACCTTAAGTGTATAGCATGCCCAGTCTTCTAGACTGTGATTTTCATTTGTAGTTCTTGGAAGAGTGCACAGGGTTTAGGCCAGTGCAGAAAACTCATTTTAATTCTTGAACATATTCTGTTATTCTGGCAGAAAGCTTCCAAAATGCAGGGCCCTTTCCTTGCACAGAGCACAGCAGTGTTGCTTGGAGCCACAGTGCATAAGAATTGGGAAATTAGGGTCAGCTGGCTCTGAGAGGAGACTGCACAAAGGATTAGGCTACAGTGGAAAAGCTAGGATGGTAGACCAGACGTGGCCAAATAACAGTGTTTTAAACACTATATGGATATCTATATTAATTTCTCGCAATACATAGATGTTTTACAAGGAAAGGGTAATGAAATTAAGCACACTTTTATAAAAGACTGTTATTGAAACTGAAAGAAATCCAGGGTTTAATTTTCATTAGATATAACAGGATCTTTATTCTGTGAACTATAAGTTTCCAATGCAGGAATTAAAAAAAAAAATCCAAGTCTTAAAAGGAGCAGAATGCATTTATTTAGCATCCATGCTGCCTTGAATAGCTGTAATGTGTATTTATTGTTTGTTCTATACAATCCCCTTTATGTGTTACAATAAGAAAAGCTTTTTGAAAAGTCTACTATAAATGACCCTTTATGGTCACATTACTGAAATACCTCTTTTCAGATCTTTTGTAGTATGCACATTATCTTTGGATATATCTATTCAAAGTTGATGAGAATACCTTTTCCATCTACTTCATTCTGTTTCTATGAAAACATTTCATCACTCAGCAGCATATTCCCATTCATCAGTAATTACTTGTACACTGTCCAATTTGTATCTTGTGAAGGCTTATGTGAGAATAATTGCTGCACTCTATCAAGAGAAAGATTTAGCCAGTGCTAGCTTAAAAAATCCAAACATTCTCCTACTCACAAAATGACCCTGAAATTCTGATTGGCTTTAAAATGTCTAATTATATAACTGCCTTTCTATACAGATCATTTTGACTGAAAATGATTCACTTCTCTAATCCAGCCTCTTATAATTATTCCATTTTCACACCTGCCCTCCCTTCATTCTTCCACTCACCTCTTACTTGCAGTCACTGTGCTATCCCTGGTAATGGAAGAAAGCAGGCAGGCTGGCCATTCAGAGCTCCATGAGCAAAAGGACCTTCACTCCCTCTTGTGCTATTTTA
The DNA here is from genome assembly GCF_001890085.2 of Hipposideros armiger. Taxonomy (NCBI): domain Eukaryota; kingdom Metazoa; phylum Chordata; class Mammalia; order Chiroptera; family Hipposideridae; genus Hipposideros; species Hipposideros armiger. The sequence goes on along the minus strand of NW_017731490.1, from coordinate 936,921 downwards.
GTTTCTTTGAATTATGTTCTTATTGTGTTGGAAGAATATTATTCAAGCTAAGGAATACAGTCACAATAAACTTTCTTTTTTCCTGTGGTGTAAAACATCATTTAGATGTTTAATCTCCTGAAAAAGCCATTTGCTGCTTTATATAGACCTTCGCTCTGTGCATAATCCTTTAATTATTAATTGAAATCATAATTATGGACTTAAATATGGCTTTGTGTGTGACTGCACCAAATGTTATAGAGTATCTACTTCTTAATCTCAAGTAATTATGTATAAAGGTCTGTTGTTTATAAAAATAATTTTGAAAGCAGATTAACTTGTCATTGTTCTTTATGGATAATCACAGATTTATTTCTTCCTATATATTACTAAGTTTATTTAAAATTCAATTGGTAATCCAAAATTAAATTTTCAAATTCATAAAAGGACACCTTGCTTTATCCTATAGACTGCAGGGTCAAATAATGTGT
>NW_017731490.1:920802-935891 GCF_001890085.2 Hipposideros armiger | reverse complement strand
ACACCATATCACCTGTATATTGTAGTTAATTTTTCTATAAGATCTGACTTCAATAAATTGTTGATCTTGCCCAGCATCAGTTCTTCCTTTTTATTATTGAAAAGCTTGTAGGCTCTTTTGCCTTTAAGAGCTTGACCTTTAATTTCCATCAAGAAAACATAAGCAATGCAAAAAATAAACATAGCCAAGTTACAAAACTTTTAGAAAGCTTCCAAAGCTTGTTTACTAGTCTATATTCGTAGACTTACTTTCTTCGATTATTTGAGTCCTGAGGTTATAATTCTTCATGCCAGATCCTTCCTTTGGTGCTTCTCCAAGTAACATAGGTTCTTCCTTAATGAAATTCTTGTTTATAAGACAGTATTAAGATGCTATTGAGGTGGAGCAATAAGTAAGTGCTAGCTAATAGGCCTTCCAAATTCATCCAATCTCAAGTATACTTTACGTTTTGGAGGAAATCGAGACTGAGAGATTGTTTATCCTGGGATATTTTCTTGATAGTTAGCAACCACAATTGACTGAGAATAACTGAACAGAGATGATGGTCTAATGAATCTGTGTGCATATGTCACTGATTTGCCTAGAAATATGCCGGGCTCAGTAGAATATGTGCAAATATAGGAGGCATAGTTCTTTCTCTTTAACAAGTTAAAACCAGTGTGAGCAGACATGAAAGAGCTGGATTGTAGTATTTTGCACACACTGAGTAGTGTGGTGTAGACTGTGTATGAAGAGTGTTCAGAGAAGGATGTGCACATCTTACAGACATGGCGTATTTGTGTCCACATAAAATTATTTTAAATGGCTTATGAAAGGGATGCTTATTTCAAGCCAGCAACAGTTAGCTCCAAGGTAGGGAATGACATTCAGCCATGCTGTAGCAAGACTGGAAGTAGGAGGTTAGAAACTGAAGCGACATCTTTTTTTTTGTCATAGAGACATGGAAGCATGTTCTTCACTCCTCTGTCATCCCCTTTCCCACCTTTTTGCAGTTAGAGTTCCCCCTTTCCCTAGAATTTTAGCTTGCTCACAGCATCGGCTGACCACAGCTCTACCTTTGGCTACGACTACACGGCCTTTCAGTTAGGGATATACCATTATCGAACAGGCTTAATTTTTCAGTAGCCTGAGTTTATTTTGCGGGGAGAGGTAATCTGCTTGAGATTTTAAGAGTTTGAACACAGGTCCACATGGCATTAGTCAGGCTGGTTGAGGTCACTTGCTACCTAGCAGCTTTGGGTGATAACGTTTCTCCCCACAGGGCATGGGTTGGAAGGGTCATCAGCATGTCTATCCCAGAGTTTGACACAGGTCTGGCATCATTTCCTGCTGACTCCATCCTCCCTGGGACTGATTCAGCTGACGTCCCTGGCAGGCAGTTCCCTTTCCTCCTTTCACTACCATTTCCTACTGACTACGGGGAAATATACTCATGAATAACTTACATTTATATGGTACTAAAAATATTTAAAATTGTTTTCCATCCAACTTATATTTTTGTAGTACTCGAGACTTTCACATTCTTTCAAGTGGATTCTTCCATTTGATTCATACAAAAACACCTACTAAGAATCAATGACCAGCATACTAAAGTTTAGATGGAGGGGAAGGTGGACCAGAGTTGATTTTTCTCCCTTCCACTTCTGTGGAGTCTGGCATGATTCTAGAAGAACATTATCTACTATTTGGTGCCTTCTTATAATATAGGAGCCTCCAGCAATACTCTTGATTTCTTCTTTTATCTTCACTTTAATTATGCATGCTTATCTGTATTTTACAGAAATCCAAATAATAGAATTCGATAGTTTTAAACTATTAGGGAATTCTGTAGCACTGAGCAATGGATTAAATATATGAGCAAAGATTTATGATGCCCGTTGACCACTCTCATACACTAATATGAAAGAGGTTTTCTTAGGTCATGTTACGTTTTACAGGTTTTGCATGGTACCTGTATCAATGGCTTCATCTCAAATGGCAGCACATGCCCAGGGCAGTAGTGCCTGTGCTTTCCAAGAGGCTGAAGTTATTACAACAAAGTAGGTTTGGGGACAGTTAGTGAATGACAGTCCTATTTTGTCTTCAGAGCTTTTGGGTTTTTAACCAGTTTTAACCCAGTGAGAACCTGGGTTCAGGATTTCTTGTCATTTTCAGGCACTATGAAAATCTCATTTTAAGAGGAAACGAATTAAAATGCACACTGAATTTGATTTGCTCCGTTGTCTGTCTTCTCCTTCACTACCTTACAGCAAGTTGACAAAGACTTACTCTGTACCTTCCATCTGGAGGAGGAAACCATCAGGTAGTTAGGGAGAAAAAAAAAGGGAATAAAACCAATCATCATCATGGGAAAAACCGAGGATTCAGAAACCAAAGAGAATCAGCTAGAACTCATGCCAACAATAATAGTGCATAGTTACTTAGGGCTGGAATTCATAAAAATATCCAATTAAGGTTATTTTATTACTTCCCTATATAGACATACATAAAATGCATTCACCATCACCCGAGAATAAGTATTTGGAAACACGCATTGAGTTCCATTTTCCCCTGAACCTATAAAAATGCCTTCACAGTAAAAATAATTTTAATTTTTTTAGTGTAATCTATAAATGTGGCCTTTGGGCCCAGTGTTTGTGGCAGATGGAATGGTTCGATCTGGACTAGCTGAGAAGACATCAGAGTTCTGTCGGTATTGACATAGCAGCCATAAGCTTCCATCTGGCCTGATGCTTGCATAGCAAGGACGATTTAACATAAAATTTGGAAACATAGCTTCATGTGTGGTTGTACATGGATTTCTCCATTGACATAAACAATTTATTCATTACAAATCCTAGCTACATTTATAGAATATGTAGATACAGATATATGTATGTACTTTAGAGTTGGTCTTAAATGCTTTTTTTCAGGTCTTCTCCTATATTCTGGAAGCTATATCTATTACTTTCTTCTTGATGTCTTATGTCTCTAAGTGAATTTAGTATTCCACCTCCAATAATCTTCTGTTTTTTAAAAAGTTATTAATAAAGTACTTTAACTGTCATTTCCCTTGGTATCACAGCAGGGTCATTCATAGACATAACACATTCATATAGAAATATATTTTCATTTTGTTATTTTTGTAGTTGATTTATTATATTTATTGACTATCATTCTGACTTAAACCTGACTTTCCTCCCCACTGTTATCAAACATGCCAGAATTTACCGTCATTTATCTATCTTTATAAAATAATTCTTCATGGATGTGATTAGATAAGGTTACTTTCAATGTATTTCTAAAACTAGCTATCGTCAGAGAAAATATTGCTTTACAACCAAATAACTGTTCATTTGGTAATGTTGACTCAAATTCTTAAACTACCAGCCATTAGATTGTTGAGAAATTTGGGTTAAAATTGAAACCCTCATTTAATTGCCTCAGTTTCCTTACCTGTGAAAGCATATATGCTGACAGATGCAATGACTTGTTGAACATAAGAAACTGCACTATTACCCTGGTGTTTGCTGAAAGGCGGAAATGGTTCAGTCACTAATATCCAGTTTTGTAATAAAGAATGTCATGGCATGCACTGGATAATTTTTCTCCTGTGGCTAGATTTTGCTCACCTGTGTCCCACTCCCCTCAGGTTGAAATATTTCATAGTGTACATTAGAGTTAGGCATGTTATCTAGGGTCAGAGCAGTCCTGCATCTCTGGGAGAGGTGAGCGAGGCAGACTCTGGAACAGGCTTTTGTTTTAGTCCCAGCGGAAGTGAGAAGAGGACAGTGTTGGCCTTTGTGGTTAATTTCACCGCACTGCTGCTGCTGCTGCTGCTGCAGCTGCTGCTGGGGAGAGTGATGGGCGTCCATCTTCCCGTTTCAGCTCTCAATGTTTGGTAGCAACTGACTTAAAACAAAGATTTTCCTTTTCTTTTGGTCTCCTTGTCTTTCCCTCCTGCAGTGTAAAACGAGATTGTGTTTGTCAAAATAAACAGCATGGGACTGCAAACATTCCTTCTACTCCAGACATTTTCTGAGGCTGAATTTAAACAGCTCAGATTTGCTGCAGTGCTGTGTGCTGAAGACCACACTGGAAGCTGTTTGGGAGACATTAATGAGTTCCATGTAGGCCTTGAAACGGGCTAAATATTCAATTTTTTTTTCTACTCTATCTGAAATAAAAATGAACTTCCATCCAATCAGGTCTTTAGTTAAGTTTGACTTTACATTGCTTCATTAAAGTTGAATATTAACTTCTCCCTACAGAACACGACTCACAGTTACCTTTTGAATATGTGAGCTGGTGTTGAGGACAAGATACATGATAATATTTTTATTATTTTTATTAGTAATCATAAAGTACTTTAGTCTCTTTTCTTGGCATTCCAGCAGTTTCCATGATAGACATAACACATTCATGTGCAGATATATTTTCATTTTGTTGTATGTGATTTATTGTATTTATTATCATTCTGACTCAAACCTAACTGTGATCATTTCACAAGTTATCGAAAATGTAAAGAGGAGGGAATAGGAAAGGGAGATGGTATTTCAGGGAGAGAGGTAAAAAAGGTTATCAATTTGATGACCAAATTTTCATTACAGGTCACTTACTAGGCAACTGGGCTTTGTGGTAATTTGTTCATTCTTGTTTCATTAAATTGTAATTACTTCTGATATCTCTAGTTTTATCCCTTTGGCTGGCTCCCCTACTAATTAAGCCTTGGGTTCCTTTAGGAAATGAATAATTCTGCACTGGACAGTGTTAAGTTGAAGTCAAGAAGTGATAAAAGAAAATTAAGAGTAAAGTCAGAAGTTATTACTTAACATAGTTTAAGTTATAAAAATGAGAAAGGACAATATTCTCTTTCCCCATCCATTATTCATTTTCTCATCATTTTCATTCTTTCTATTCTCATTTGTCTGTGAAAATACCTAGTCTAGCTTCTATCAAGTATTGTGTGTGTGTGTATGTAGGCATATTGTGAAATATAGCTGCTTCTAGGTGCCAGATGAATTGCCTCTGTGCATTAACTTGGAACACATCTGCTATCTAATTACTAAGACCTTTCTGGAGATGGAATTTCAACAGTCGAATAAGTACTGTGGTAGGTGACAGATCTAGGTGTGATGCCAAGTTTATGGATTAACTGATGTTGTTCTACAAAAATGAATGTTGATTTACTTGGAAACATGTAATGATGATTTTTCATGATTGTCCATTTCATTTATTTTATGGTATTTGTTTTGGGGCTTAGAGGATTGGAAGTTATCTTAAAGAGATCATTTCATCCATTCTCATATTTGTGGTTTATTTTGATTTATAAATTCAGACCCTCAAAAGCTCTTGGTAATTACCTCATTCAATTCTTTTATTTTAGAAAAGAAGAAATAAAACCATGGAGTTTGTGTGGCTTTCCCTAATTATCAGCAATCTGAAAGATCATGAATAACAAATAATAACAACAGCAACAACAATAATATAACATCAAAGATTTTTAACTCTTGGATAATTAAATGATCTTCCCATCCTGACTCTTAGAAGAAAGATAAGGCGAACAGTCACATTAAGTTCTAAGAGTTTTGGAGAAAATTATAAATGCAAAGGGATTCTCTTCAAAGAATTCCTGACTCATAATGTAATCTGGAGAGTTTTGAATATGCATAAATATGTGTGGCACAGAGATGAGTTGTATTTGTAGAGTTAAGAGAGTAATAAACAACATCTGCTGCTCCAAAAATATTTCTTTACTGTTACCTTTGTTTGATCATCATTTTTCACCTGTTTGATATGTTCTCTTAATCTACAGATTAAGACAGATGACCTTTTCATTAAATAGAGGTAACTTTTTAAGAGTCTACTCTTTAATTCCTTACTTCTTCCATCAACTTTAGTACCATATGTATTAAGTCCCTAACCCACACTGTAACTCTCAAAGCCCTTTGTAATCTTCCATCTTCCTAATTCTTCAGTCTCAGTTAAAGATATTTTAAGATATTCTCCTATCCTTACTCTCCACACTCCAGGTGTATTTGTCTTATCTTAGTTTCTCAAATATTTAATTTGTTTTTAAGGAACATTTGCATGTGCTATTTCTTTTGCACCCAACACTTTTCCTGCCATTTGCCCAGGCAGTCATTATCCATCCTTCAGGACCTAGCTAACATATGCTTTCCTCTGGAAAAACTTACCTTAATTCCCAGACTAGGTAAACAGTTCGTGTAACCAATATCCGTAACTCCTGGTATGAACGTTTTGTCACACTCACTGGGATAGTTGTGGTGACAATGCACACAGGAGCAGATGAATTATTTATTAGGGCACAGTCTACAAGACATTGTGATCAACTTGCTGTACCTAGTGAATAAATATTAATGAAGGATAATTTGGGGTTTTTGACTTTGGTGATTGGGTGGTCTTGGGTGTCATTTAGCTTCAAGGAGAGATAATATGGAAAAAAGTAAGTTATATGGCAAGATAATGAGTTCAGATTGTGTGACTTTGAATTCAAGAAACAGATACCTTTCAAATAGTTGAAAATATGAGACCTCAGAAAATATATTAATGGGGATATAGATTGGGCAATCACTAACATAGGGGTAATAATATAGGCCAAGATTGAAAATAAGAAGGTGCAGGATTGCGAAGGTACTCAGGTCAGGAGGATGTTGAAGTATGTGAAGACAGGAGGATCCAAATTGGAACACTGGGGAAAAAACCACCATTTAAAAATAGAAGCTGGGCAGGATGTCTTGTTAGCCTTTTCATAATCGCTCTCCATTTTGCTGTGTACTATGAGAAGCTGACCTGTTTGGACCTGGACCACATAAAATGACCCTTTTCCCCTCTAGCTTTAGGTGTTGTTCACCCAATTAAGGAGGAGGCACTTGCAAAAAAAAAAAAAAAGGAAAAATAATCAGAAGGAAGGAGAGTGAGTTCAAAGCTTTTATTTTCTTACATTCATCCTTGTGGGTTCTCAAAGCATTGACATGTCCCATGACTGAAGGTCCCATTTCCTGCAGGGCTCAACAAAAGCCTCTCTCCAGGTTCTGGTAACTGCTTTTTTCATTTGCACTATCTGCCTAGAAATAGTGACATCAACAGATAATAAACCTAGGGAACTGCACTATCCTACACATCTTCCCTGCTCACGCTTTTGTAAATAGTCCCTGTATTAAAATCTCAAATTATCCAACTTTAGTGCACCATCAGTTTCCTGATATGACCCTGCCTGGTGCATAGAGATGTAGAGAAGAAAAATGTGTCATTTCTCAAAAGACAAATGTAAAAATTTCAAAAAAAGAAATGGTCAACAGTGTCAAATACTGCAGAAAGGTACAATTGGACCTGACAATTAGGTGGTCCTTGATGACCTCAGGAGGCAAGTTGCTAATTGAGTATTATAGTAGAATTAGGAATTAATTATGTTATGAATTAAGAGTAGAAAAGCACTGAAGACAGGTGTACAAAAAGTACAAAGTACAATTTGGGACGGTTGAGGGTAAAGACATGGAGAAAGGGAGAGAGAGAGAGACAAAAATGATATATTGATAGGGACTGGAACGTTTGTATGTATTAGAGGAAAGGAGCCAATGGAAAGGAGAGGTTAAATTCAGTAGATGAGAAGGGAGTTCTGTGAGGAGCCCAGTACAGTGGGCCAGGTGAGAAAAGATAGATGCTTGGACTAAGCTGAAGGCAAGATAATTGAAGTGGACTGAATCAAATTATGTTTTAGAAATAGAATTATAAAGCAGGATAATGGTGAAGACAGTTTCTGCACAGTTCTTCAAAATTACTGTAAAATCAACTCCCTTATTTATTGTTAATTTATTTTATCTTGGGCTGCCTCCTTTTTTAATTTCAAAGTTTTCAAAACATTAGAATTATGTTTCATTTTCTTTATTTTTATGTGCTTAAGCCATCTATAGTTTCAGAGTTATTGAAAGTCCTTTAATTTATGTTTACACACTTTTAATTTCTTGGACATTTCTGCAGATCTATCCTTGTGTTCTTTAATGAAAAAAACTACATGTTAATATGCCACATATAACTAATAAATCAAACTGTACTTATATACAATGTAATAGCTTTTCAGTTAACCTTCTATATGACTACATTAAATAAATTCTCATGTATTTTTTACTCTTATTTCTTTCAAACCCTCAAATCTCATTTTACTAATCTAAGAGAATAACATTGTTAGTATAATAATAATGGAAGCAAAGTTTTAACTAGAACTGAACAATACCATGTTAAGGCAAGAGCTCTGTTAAATAAACTATCAAGATGACAAAATAATTTTAGGCTGTTGTTTTTCTCCCCTCAGATTTACCCTAGAAGCTAGATATGAAGGAATCATGGATTCTAGGAACTAAAAATACCACAAAAATAATGAAATGACTTGAGAAATCCTGGAAAGACTGAAAGCTTTCTTGAGTTGGCAATGATTCTTTCAAGAAAAAGTCATGTTGGAGAATTTTTCAGAGGGTGGCAACTCTGTCTCCTCATAGTTTAATGAGTAGAGAGAAAAAAATGCAAAATTTCATATAATCCTATTGATGATAAACACCTTTGACCAACACCTAATGAAGATAGCAATTTTAAATCAATGAAAGTGTTAGAGACTATTTTTCTCCTCCATATAGCTTAGGTTGAAATAATTTGTTTAGGATGGCAAAAATACAAGGTAGTAACTGTATAAACAATTTAATATCTGACAGTGCTCAGAATATATTTTTCCTAAAGTATATGTCTAAGTTTTGAAAGTGAAGCACTGAATTTTTAAAATATAATTGTAATAAATCTTTCTATAAAGTGTACCTTGCCATGATAAAAGAAAGTTCTGTGTATCAAGGAAAATGAATAAAACACACAGTTGTGCCACATAGAGAAAAAAATACTCTTTTGACTTCCGAGTTCTTTCTGTGCCTTTTCTGCGTGTATTTTCACATGGTTGTCTAATCATGTATCTCATGATTGTGTGTATGGAGCAAAACCTGCTTTGCAAACTCAATTATTTTAGTTAATTGGGAAGAGGCTAGCTGTACAAGAGTTGACAACTGGTACATCGATGTTGGCTTAATGGACATTCAGTTATTGGATACTATAAAGTTTTATCCAAAATTGTTAACATTTTGAAAAAATTATGCTATCCGTGGTCCCTGGGGAGCCCCTTGTGATCTCCCTATGGTGGGTACTCCCTCCTTGGTCCACTCCCCAAAGACTACCAGATGCTAGAGTGCAGGCTTTTGATTTAAATGGCTGAGAATTCAGGAAACATGTACAGGGATAAAGGAGCGTTAAATGTGCCATTGTCACATGATCCGTAACATGTATAAAGCATGAGACACTATCCTCATTTAGTGGAAATCTGATGAATTAATCACATAAATAAATAAATGGCATACAAAACAAATTACAAATAAGATGATATAGTTAAAAGGATACATGCTGAAGCAGGAATGGCCTAACTCCTAACTCCACTGTGTCTCTACCCCCTTAAAAAACTCAAGAATGGGTTTTAGGTTGCACTTTTAGGCCATTTGAACATATTTGTAAACCATGCTAGTGAAGCTAAAGGAATTTAAGCAAAAGAACGTTATCATGATTATTATTAATAATAACACTTAGAATTACTGAAATTGTTATTACCTAATAGGCTGAGTTAGTTCAAGCACAGAGTTTGCTCATAATCTCAAATGCAAATTGTGATATTACATTCAAATTGCCATTTTTTTCTGTTTGTGTTATGAGTGAAGACTGCAAAGTTTATTTAAGTTCTTCATTACAGAGAATATTTCACATAATTACCATTAACTATAGCAATCTCTTCTCCATAATATGGCTGAAAGAAAAGAACTTTAATTCTTCTCTCAATTACTAATCAATTTCAGGGTTCACTTCCTAACAGGAAGAGCTTCAAAGAGCACTGCTTCCCTTCCCTGGCCTCTTCCTCGTTTGTGTCACTGACGACTGGGAATCATACTACAGACCACTTACTGATTAGCTGAAAATTTCTAATCATGTCGCTTTGGAGTGAGAGGAATTTGTGCAGTGGGATAATAATTTCTCCGTAGTACAATGGATATTGAACAGTGATTGGTAGGGAATTTAAAAATGTACGTCAAAGCAAAACAAGAGGTGAGGTTTTTTTATTTTATCTTTGCCTGTAAAGATTGCATGGCATTGTGCTGCATTTTTTTGGGGGGGGGATTATATTCAGTAGAAGCCACTAGAAATATATGTGTGTGTGTGTGTGTGTGTGTGTGTGTGTGTGTGTGTGTGTGTGTGTATTGGGTTGTCGGAAAAAAGTCATGACATATTTTTTCTATGTTTTTCATTGCAAAAATGCGTCATAACTTTTCCGACAACCCAGTATATATAAAATAAGGTGCTCTTTAAGTTGGAATAACCTAGGTGTAGGAGGGCAGGGCAGGGAGATAGAACAGAGAAATTGGTCATTCTGCCTTTCTTTGGTGTGTATTTTTTCCCTCCCAAATAAGAGCAGGGACAATCTCTATTTTATTCCTGCCTTTAGTGGTGTGTTTCTAAATGTCTAGCTGTTAGTAGGCAACGAACAATTATTTATGAGTAAATGAATGAGTCAATTGATACCTATATGGAATTACATTTTAGTGTATTTTTTTCTCTTTATTCAAAAGACAATTAAGTTTCCCTGTGTCCAGTTATTAAATCAATATGCATATTAAACAAAGTTACCGAATTTCAAAGCACTTCAATTTTCCTGCTTCATAAGAATGAAGTTTGATTGTTTTAAGATGGAAAGAAAGAAAGAACGAATCTCTATTTAGTAGATTTTAAGGGGAAAATTGGTCGTAGGTCAGGTAGCAATATTTTAAAGTTTTGTAAAGTGTGATGCTACTCTGTAGAAGTTAGAGTGATTGTGAGAATGAGTTGAATCTGATTCTAGGTGATTGGTGTTAAAGATGCTCGAATGAGAGAACATTGCTTTAAAAAAGCCCAAGAACATTTATTATCACTCTACAAATAATTGTATATGTACAAGAAACACTTGAGACAAATCTGTTTAGCCTTCACTGAATGGCCAATTTTATGCAAGGGCAATTTTGTCATGTACCAATTAGACCAATCCTCACAGTTTTAACACAATGCAAAATATGTGTGTGTGTGTGTGTGTGTGTGTGTGTGTGTGTGTGTGTGACAGTGTCAAGCTGATGTGAGATTGATTTAAAGATAAGAGTGCCAAGCTATCCTGGTATCATTACTAATTCCTTTCCAATAATTTAGACAACTTTAAACTATTCTGGGTATTAGGTCTGTTAGTTTCCCTACATTTTAGAGATTTTGTTTGTTTGTTTTTTCTTTTTTTTTCCCCAAAAGGATTAAAATAATATACTTTAGCACTCATTTAGCTAAAAAGCTAGCTCTGAATAATTTAAATTGATGTCTCTATTTGACTAGCTTTCTTGGTATTTAATCACAATATACAACGTTTTTATTGTTATGGGAATACAGTTGGGAAGTTGACTCTGAAAGCCACAGAGCAGTCCAGCAGTTTCTCAGGCAGTGATGAAATATTCTCATATGTCGCAAGTGTATCCTTGTACCTTGTAAGCACAGGCTGCATCTAGGGAATAATTTAGGTACTGGCAAAGTCCAGCTAAGCAAAACTATTTTTTCCTAAAGCCTTTAAGGTAGCATTTATTTTCTAACTTCAGAGAAAACTGAAGTTAGTAAAATTTATATTTTTGTCCAAATTAGTCATCAAACGACAGCATTTGTGTTATCATGTGGTACAGTAGATGCTATCTGGTATCAAGAAAATCCCTCTTCTTTTGAACTCACAACTTTTAGGTTTTCAGGATGACCATATAGTATCATATTTTTATTAAGCAAACTAAGATAGTCTGAGAATAGAAGAGGGTGCTTTTCATAGTTATGTCAGGACAGCACACCTAAATCAGGACCTTTCTGCAGAGGCACGCCCATCCTATGTTTTGTTGGGCTGAGGAACTTCCATGTAATTTAAAAATTACCTCACTAGAGTAAGTGTCTGGGAAGCAGATAGGAAATTTGGCTTGCGATGTCCATGCTAGCTGATTCCTTTCCCTGTGTTTTGCAATTATAATAGCTCAGTCTTCCCGGGACATCTGTAATCCACAGGGGGAGAATGGGTGACTGACTAAAAGGACAGCTATCGGAAGTAGCTGTTTTGGTTTAGCCTAAGAAACACGGAACATCGGCCTTCATCACACTGAAATGAAAACTGCTGTCTCTTACTCAGCTCTGAAGTACACAAAAGTCCAGAAGTACCCAACTTTATGATGAAAATGTGTCCTCCTGATAACAATGTGGGCTTTCACCTCCTTTTAAATTGTTTAAGAATCCCCACAACAGAGCAGAGTACATCTAACTTCTTGCAGAGAGAAAAAAAACCACCATTTTGTCACAAGTCTCTTTTCCTTTTATTTTTTCCCCTTACATTTTGCATTCCACTGTTTTGTTCAAACCCCCCTTTGTTTTATTTGGCTGCTGATACCAGAGTGCCATGCCTTTGGCAAGAAAGGCTTATGAGCAAACACTCTGGGTGCCTTGGAGAGCAAACGCGTCACCCCAGTCTGCACATCCAACTGTGCCCCTCTCCAGAGGGGCCGCACATGCGCCTATTCTGAATTTGGACCCTGAAAAGCTCTGCCAAGGCTGCAGGCTGCCAGGCACGCTCTGGAGGGCCGGGCGGCATTGATTCCAGTGGGTCCCCCCTGTTTTTTGTCAGTTAGCGATCCTTTCTCCAGCTTTGATTCCTCATTATCTCAATTGCAAATTCCATGAACACATCATCATGCTGCTCGTGCGCCCTGGATTGAAAGTGACGATACCGGATCAATGTCTCAGGGGCGCAGCCCTGCATTTCAATACCGCAATTAAATCCCTTGAATGCGAGAGGCGTCCGGATTGTCGATTCCGCATGTTCTGCACGTCCCGCAGGTGCAGCTGCCCACACGCAGGACCTGAGCAATGTTCCTGTCGGTGGGGAACGAAGGGAAAAGGACTTGATCGGGAACCTGAGGGGAAGATATTCACATGTGTGGAACCATGGAGGCTGTGAGATGAAACGGTTAACAAGGCTGGCTCAGGTCGCCAGGGGATTGCCGCGCGGGGATGAGGACTGGGGTTCAGTTCTGAGATATGGAAGTAGGGTTAGGCAGGATAAGGAGGTCAGGGCTTGTTGTGGAGGAACGCTCTGGAAGGATTTGCGTGTTCCCTCGGGAGCCACTTCGGCACACAGACTCCCGGGAATCGCTTACGCTCAAGGCTGAGAAACAACTGTGAGAAAGTGTCACCAAGGAACGCCCCATGTTTTCATCCCAACTTTCCCCAACACAAAACAAAATAACAAAGCTCAAACAATGATGAAACGATGGCTTCCTTTTATTTTATGGGTAGAAGAGGGTGAATGAGAAGTCAAAAAGAGAAAAGCAGTAGTTGCTCTGAACCAGGTGCTGCGTATCCAGGATGTACTGGGACTCCAGTCACATGCAGTGTTCCCCTCAGTGGACTTGACTTTCAATTTACTTACATCCTTAAGACAGTGTGAGCTTTATAAACCTGCCTCCTTCCTTTACTGCACCAGACTCAATATTCTCTGCTTGTGCTTCACTAGCTGTCCCCCTGGAATGCCTTCTCTCCCTACCGGTGACCTCACTGAAGGGTATTAATGAATGCACTCAACTCCCCACATCTGCTGTGAGGCGTGCAAGCCTCTGGGACTGATAACGCATTTGCAGTCCTGGAGTCATTATCAGTTTTTATTCGAGATAGTGTACCCGTTGAAACCTGAGCACGTGTTAAAGTTTCTCTACTTCTGAATTTCCTACTCCAGGAAACCTTGGCCATTCAAATTTGACATCCAAGGTCATTTGAAATATAAAGTTAGCAATAAACTGTAAAATGATCTGTCTGTCATGGGAATATGCTAAAATTTTATTTAGGCTAGGAGTCTGTGTGTGCCCAATTACTATTGAGGGCGGTGATCTTTTTTTAAACAGTATATACATTAATTATACATGTTTAAATTATTTAACTCAATTTAGATAAATGATATAGAAATTACATTTTATACAGTCTCTTGAAAAGGTCCAGATTTATTATAGAAGCATATATACCGGGGAGTGCCAAAAATGTATACACATTTTAAGAGATGTTATTTATGTATTACTTTTTGAAGTTGAATTGAATTACGGTAGCAATGTGTGGTATGATGTTCCCTCAAAAGATGGCGTTAATCAAATGAGAGCTAGCGTCATTGATTGTATTATAATTTTAATACAGTTTTTTTCCTTTCTTAAAATGTGTATATATGGTTTTTTGCACCGTGTGTGTGTGTGTGTATAAATAAAATCTTTGCAGGGAAAAACTGTTTTCTAAACATTCATTCTGAATTTTTATTCATATTCAGGCATTTTGTGTGTGTGTTGAAAAATGCATGGAGCTTAGGATGAGAAAACTTGGCTCAAAATTTAATGAGGGCACTTATATTCTATATGATATTGAGAAATACACTTGAACCTTTCATTGCCTCAGTAACCATATCTACAAAATGGAATCAGCGATGAATTTTGTCCTCCCCTACTCAGGCTGTAGAAATTAACTAAGAGCATTCCCATAAAAGCACCTTGAATATTTTAAAGAACCACACAAATGTAAGTTTTAAAATTAACTACATATTTATTTTCTCAATTTCAAGTCAGACTTTGCATCTTTTTCAAATACTTGTTTTTTTCATTATTTTTTCTTGACTGAGCAGCTTTACTGTATCCTGTTTATACCTATGAGTTCATTGAATCTGTTCAACCACATTTCCATGACACCCAGGCCTTTGTCTTCTATAACTTCTGGGTACCCATGAATTCTGGCCAAACCAGATTTCTACCACCCCGATTCTTCTGGAAGGGTTCTCTGTTTTCAGTGCAGAGTTTTTAGTTTCACATAACCAACCGTGTAAGTACATTTTCATTGGTGTTGCATAGCTTTTTGAGTTTCAGATATCACAAACTGAGATTATTATCTTTTCGTCACACCCCCTAACATACTTTCTGCTCTGCTCAACCTCCTAAGATACCAAC
>NW_017731490.1:911549-915292 GCF_001890085.2 Hipposideros armiger | reverse complement strand
ATTTTCTTTACTATCTGATGGGAAAATTTTCTGATCTCTCCACTATGTGTGTGTGTGTGTGTGTGTGTGTATGTATGTAAAATAAAAGGTAGATATAAATCTTCTTTACTATTAAAATCCATAAAACATAATGAACATTCCATTTCTAGCCAAGTTAGAGTGAAGTTTTCAAATTTATACTCCCTCTAAAGCAATTAAAAATGGACAAAATATTGGAAACAATAGTTTTTAAGACACTGGACTTCAGGCAATGAAAGATAGCTAAAAATGAGAGATGGGGGAAAAATGAGGTACCTGCTTATTAATTTGAGTGTATTTTCAGGAAGTGGCACACAAAGAAATATTCCAAGTGGAGTGTGGCAGAATCTGTAAGTTCAGAACATAGAGTTTAGGAGAGTCTGAGGTGAATAAGAAAGCTAAAATTTACAGAACAGAGTACTGGAGACCAGAAAGCTACACATAGACTCCAGAGATCTGTGGATGGCCATCTTAAATATTCAACAGAGTACTGATTAGCACACGCCTGTGAAGAATTTACACAAGGCTTAGGGAAAAACACAACATAAAGAATAAGGGGGGAACAGTGCTCTATGCTCACAGAGGACTAGGGATAATCCCTGTTCTCACTAGCCAGACTGGACACCTCGTTATTTATGGGGAATTGAAAATATTACTCGGACTGAGCACAGCTCTGGTCTTGCCTAACCTTAGAGAAATTTCCAAAAGGATCCACTGTTTCCAAATAACCAAATTATGTTCCTGGACAAAGCTCAAGAATATTTACAGAAATACAAACATATCACCCACATTTAATAAAAAAAGTAAAATTCACAATGTCTGGCAATCAAAAATTAGTGGGCATGCAAGGGAATAGAAAACATGACTCAATAAGGAGAAAGATCAATCATTTAAAACTATCACAAAACTAATACAGATGTTAGAATTTGCAAACAATGATATGAAAACAGTCATTATAATTGAATTCCATATGTTCAGAGCAATCCAATATTCATGAAATTGGAAGATAACAGAGAATATAAATATACAACACGTATAAATTGTGTGTGTGTATATATATAATGTATACAAATGCATATATTACATATAAATATTGTATATATAATGCATATATGTAAAATATATTTAAAATGTAAAATATATGTGTAAATAAGATTATTACATATATATGTATATGTATTTTTAAGACATGCATGCTATGTACAGGGAACCAAATATAAGAATGACAGATTTCTTGTTGAAACAATGCAAAGGAGAAGAAAGTGGAACAATATTTTAAAGTACTGAAAGTACAGGAATAAAGGTATTGAAATAGAAACAAGCAAACAGTAGAGGAATATCAATGAAATGAATAGCTGATTCCTGAGAAGGTCAGTTACACTCTAGCAAAAGACTAGGGGCAAAGGAGAAAAAATGATGCAAATACCTGTATAAAGAAAGATAAAAGTGATAGTATTTGAGATTTTACAAATATTAAAGGGAAAATTAAGGAATATCTTGAACAAGTTTATCCCAAAACTTGTCAGCTTAAATGACATGGACACAACGATCAAAANGTTGCAAATAGTTTTAAGTCAGTACCAGGCAGTGACAGACCATGCCTCGAATCTGAATATGTATTGTAGCTTAAGTAATCCTGATAATCACCCTACTATGTTCAGTTGAACAGAAGTCCTAGACCTGACCTCAGTGGTCAGAAGTAAGTCACGTGTTCCAAATGACCCAATCGCCACAGTGGGTTGGATGGGCTATGCTTGTCTGGAAGCTGAGCATGGAGGTCTGATGGATTGAAAGTACCTGATCTTGGGTGATAAAACAAAACAGCAAAACAAAAAAAAACAAAATAAACAAAAAGTGATGGACTTGAGGATATAGGAAATACTTTCACCTTTTTCTATTCACTATCAGAAAGTTGAAAAGGAAGTGTTAGAGACATTTCATCATTGTCTCCTTATCTTTCCTTAATAAAGAATTTATCGTAGTTCTGGGAAGGAGGTACCGCCACCAATAAATAGAACAAAATCTGTTTGATTTTAGTTAGTTTTCTAGTTTGAAAGTTTCAAGAAAAAGTCTAGAAAATGTAAGTAGGAGTTAGCTGGGAAGTGAAGGAAGGGCACTTTTACATTTTCACTTTTCAGCCTTCCATACTGTTTGCATTTTTACAATAGTTTTAATAATTCCATAACAAAACATAAAGGAATAAAATATAAAATACAAAATAAATAGAAAAACAATTACAAGATTCTCCTAGTTCACTGACTTTTATTAGAATAATGAGGAAAACTGGAAAACAACTTTAGTAAACCATTTCAGTTTACTCTTAAAACATAGAGCATAGTAACATTTGCAAGAGCCTGGATAAGGCCAAATTTTTAGGATGGAAAAAAAATTTAACTCATTCTGTTTACCTCCTTGTTTTATGAGTATGGCTTTTTTTATTATGTTAGAAGTCATCTGAAATTTTTTTATGATGAAGTGGTACATCATGAGGTGGGTTTCTAATGTTATCATAACCTGGCATTGCAGACTTGACGGATGAGNAACAAACTGACAAACTGATGCACACACATATATGTATACCTGTGTATACACAGACACATGTGAGTGCTCGTGTGTGTGTGTGTATGTGAAATCACAAGTTCCTGGAACTATAACTTTTGAAGAGATATAGCCAATTAATTTGTGTGGTTTGTTTTATCCTTGGTGCATTGTTATGAATGTTTAATAATATACTTAACTTTTTTTCTCTGCCTACTACAAACTGTGGTCTAATAGTTTGTATATTGTATTTTTAGAGTTTATTGAAAAATTTTTATAACAAATTCTTGTTGGTTTTATGTGATTATATCCACAATATATGTGTATGTGTGTTTTTATTCTTAGTAGCCAAGGATTCATAAAGATAAGTAGTTTCAATTTTTCCTCATGATATGCCTAACATGATTTTAACATGCACTTTAGAGCACAGGAAATTACCGTGACAATACCTTATCTCCAGAGAGTTTTCTAGTTGGTATTCTAGGTTTCTCATTGTTGATTCTTAAAACAGATTAAAAATCTATAATAGCTGCCATGTTACCCATATTTGTATTTGTGCAACCCACTGCATGGAATGTCCATTATGCTTTAACTGTCTTCTGATAGAGATCAGAAAAGAGAACTGCAGTAGCTGAACTGCTAACCACGCTTTGGAGGTGATGAGGCAGTAAAGGTATCTTTCATGATTTGACTAATATTGTAAGCAAATTCAGTGGTATTTCGTGTGTGTGTGTGTGTGTGTGTGTGTGTGTGTGTGTGTGTGTGAGTGATGTTGTCTTCTCTCAAAAAGGAACAAATGAACAGTTTTGTGATACCAGACTTAGGTATACTTTACATTAGATACAAAATAATGCTATCTTTTTATAGAACATTCCATAATCCTTTTGACCTTTCTTGAGAGAGAGCATTAATTATCAAGATTACATTTATCATCTGAGTAAAACTATGTAGGAGAGACAACTTAAGCTCTTATAAGGAAAATACTCAGTGACAAAAACTATGGAACATGCACTTACAATAAAACCTAATTTTCTTCATTAAAAAGACCTCATTAAATAGTTAAGGTGTGTTTGGGCTACGGTATCAGCTAACATTCTATAGTGCAGCGGTTCTCAACCTTCCTCATGCCGCGACCCCTTAATACAGTTCCTCATGTTGTGGTGACCCCCAACCATAAAATTATTTTC
>NW_017731490.1:908625-909329 GCF_001890085.2 Hipposideros armiger | reverse complement strand
GAAATTTGAAGAACTTGAAATAAAACATTAGAAAAATAAATACCAGAGGTCCCATTCATAGCCACACATTCGTCTTATGATTACACACTCTATTTCAGGGTATAATGATGGTTTTGCTCTGTGAAAACAAATCACATCACTCTCTTGGGGGAATGTTTTCTCTTTACTCAGCTCCCCTCAACTCCTATTTCACCCCTACAATTTAATCAAATAACCCTTTCTATTTACTTCAAATAATAGATATGGGAATGACTGCTGATTTCTTTAAATAATTACCCCAAATATTGTCTAAGACCAGGAAGCATTAATTCATATTATACTTCTACTAAGTGAATGTTAGTGAAATAAGCACTTAGAATACAGCTGGAGTTGTTGCAACTCCAGTTTAAACAAGTATTTCAAGATAGCGTGCATCATCCAACAGAATAAATGACTAACTAACTTAAAAGATTTATGGAAATTTTAGTAATGAACTAAGTGTTATAAATGAGAACATTGTGCATTCATGTATGATTTTTTTCAATTATAATAGTCATAAAAGTCATACATTGGGTAAATTTTAAAAGATAAATATTAAACTTAGTATTTTCCTGGTTATTTCCAAGTTAATTTCAATTTGTTTGTCTCATTATGTAGGTCATGCCATTTGTCTCTCACATGTAGACTTAAGTTTTTAATATTATTTAAATATTTATTCAAGAGCG
>NW_017731490.1:846497-903085 GCF_001890085.2 Hipposideros armiger | reverse complement strand
TATGAATCATAATGTAAATATCTTTTTTGTTTTCCGATGGTCTTAGGCGACTCCTGTGAAAGGGTCGTTCGAGCCCCAAAGGGGTTGTGACCCACAGGTTGAGAACTGCTACCATAGTGGTTTTATCACCAGAGCAAGAAACCACACAAACACACACTTATTCACACACAAAGGCAACGATACATGTTGGCACTGGGAGTCACAGAGCTAAGTTTCAAACTCACCTGTGCCATAAGACATAATTAGAGTTTCAAGATTTTCTGCCAGTATGTGCAGCAGCTTTCACTTCCCTGTTTGGGAGAGGAACATAAGAAAATGTCATCTGAAATTATAGACAATCTGTTAGGGAGGTAACATATAATCGGCATGTCCAGAAAGCACAGACCCATTCCATTAGCCCTATTCTTAGACGTTGCCCTACAACGTAAATAAGGCATGACAGTCCGAGCAAGACACCTCTTCTTGTCTCAATCTCTCAGAGCTTTTCTACATGAACAAAGAGCATCAACTCATCCTGAAAGTATTAATGTGGTTGTCATAGTAAAGGAAGAATCTCTGGTGGTAAATAAGACTGAGAGTAGAATTCACTTTATACTTCAAAAGGCTTTTCAATTTGCAGTTGTTATATTTTCTAGACCACAGCAGCTTCACGCTGGTTTGAAGATACTTCAGGAACCTGAGGAATCTAGAAACAGACAATATATACATTTATTGAAAATAGGAGAACACAGTACACTCCATTTGTTTTAGTACTGATGCTGAAATTTTTGTTCAGCTCCAGAACGGGGTTATGTGCATATACATACACTGCACATATAAATGATAATGTTTATATAATTTCTTCTGTGCTATCTTAAAGTGACATTCCTAAAAATAGAGTAGCATTCCTTTCTGTTTTGCTATGTGTACATGCAGGTAAAATTGATAGGCTGGCCTCTACCCCTCCAGGTAGTCTAAATTCTACTTTGAGATCAGAATGTCGATATTGCAGGATGATATTTACCTTAAGCCCTGTAGAGTTTCTACTGGGAGTGTGTTTGGTAATATCATATTTTCAGCTTTCATCAGGGAACAGCACTACAGAAAATACATTGTTACTACATTTGTTGCAGAAATATTATTGAGGCCATCGTTTACTTTACGGCACCACAGCACCCTGGTATGAAATTCCCTGTTGAGTCAATTGCTGAAATGAACTTTGCTGCTTCTAACAATCTCAAATGTTTTAATTTTTTTTGAAAATCAGAAATATGTAGACGATTACTTCTTTCTCTTATGCTTTATTGGCAATCCATTTTGTAGTTTATTGTTTAAACTGTTAGCATTTATAGCTAATTTATTTCTGTACTTTCAGCTTAATTCCTAACTTCTATTTACAGTTTGTTAGATTTTGACACAGTGGGCAAGAACTAGTTATCTGCCACTCTATAAGAAGTCATGACTGCTTTCTGAATATTAAGGCTTACGGAAAACTGAATCCAGTAGAAACTTAAGGGTTATGATTTTCAGGACGGCTCTCATATGAAACAGGGGACATGTTTTGACCACTATTCCTTTAAAAATTATATTTTACTGTCTTGGGATTTTTTCACCATCTTAATTATTTGGTTGTTTTTATTTTTAATTTAATTTAATTTTATTAGTTTCAGGTTTACAAAACCACATAATAATTAGACATTTACACCCCTCACAAAATGATAACCCCACCAAGTCTACTTCCCCTGTGACATTGTACATATGAGGTGTGATTGAAAAATATGGTGAATGTTTAAATTATAATAAAAAATTGATTACAGTAAAAGACACAGTGCCATTAACCCCCTCCAAATAAACCCCCTCACTTCCAACACACTTATCCCATCGTTCTTGCCACTTTCTGAAGCAGTTCTGGAAGTCCTCTTTTGGGTCTTTAGTTGCACTACTGTGGCTGCCTCAAAGTCCTGAATCAATTTAAAATGTTTACCTTTCATGGTCATTTTGACTTTGGGGAAGAGCCAGAAATAGCACAGTGCCAGATCTGGTGAATAAGGTGGATGAGGACGCACTGTAATGTTTTTATTTCACAGAAATTGCCATACCAGATGTGTGACATGGAGTCTTTTTGTTGTGATCACAAAATACGATGAATCCTGCTGCCGGGTGCCATCCAATGAAAAGGCAGGGATCTTCAATATGGGAAGTGGTGCTTCGAACCTTAGTAACAGTGTGTGACAAGTTTCAACTTGTTCGACACATTCAGTCAGGTGTGAACTATGGCTGAGAGAAGGTGTGTTTTAAAGTGTGCTGTAAATCATCCTCCATCATGACAACACTCCGTGTCACATATCGCTTCTGGTATATGGCAATTTCAGTCAAATAAAAACATTGCAGTGTGTCCTCATCCACCTTATTCACCGGATCTGGCACCGTGTGACTTCTGGCTCTTCCCCAAAGTCAGAATGATTCAGGACATTGAGGCAGCCACGACAATGCAACTAAAGACACTCACGAAAGAGGACTTCCAGAGCTTTTCAGAAAGTGGCACAAACAATGGAATAAGTGTTTTGGAAATGAGGGGGAGTATTTTGAGGGGGATTAATGGCAATGTATCTTTTACTGTAACAATTTTTTTATTTAAACATTCACTGTATTATTTAATCACACCTCATAGCTATTACAATACCATTGACTATATTCCCTATATTGTACTTTACATCGTGTGTGTGTGTGTGTGTGTGTGTGTGTGTGTGTGTGTGTATATATATATATATATATATATATATGTATGTATTTCAACAAATAGAAGACTATATTTGTTGAAAATATATATGAGTTCTGACAATTAAGTTCACAAACTTGTTGCAGTGATGTTGCTAAGCTTTTTTTGATATCAGAGGGATTGTTCATTATGAATTTGTACCAAATGGACAGTTAACCAAGTTTGTTATTTGGAAGTGCTGAAAGGCAGCGTGAAAAAGGTAGATGACCTGAACTTTCGTCAACAATTCATGGCTCTTGCATCATGACAATGCACCAGCTCACACGGCACTGTCTGTGAGGGAGTTTTTAGCCAGCAAACAAATAACTGTATTGAAACACCCTCCCTACTCACCTGATCTACCCCAAATGACTTCTTCCTTTACCCAAAGATAAAGGAAATATTGAAAGGAAGACAGTTGGTGATGTTCAGGGCATCAAGAGTAATATGACAACAGTTCTGATGGCCATTCCAGAAAAAGAGTTCCAAAATTGCTTTGAAGGGTGGACTAGTCACTGGCATCGGTGCGCAGCTTCCCAAGGGGAGTACTTTGAAGGTGACCATAGTGATATTCAGCAATGAGGTATGGAGCACTTTTTCTAGGATGAGTTCACGAACTTAATTGTCTGGCCTTGTACATGCACACACATACTTAGGGGTGGGTATCAGGTAGGTGTGTGTCACACTTTGTTAGACATGTATTTGTTCTAATAATAATATAGCCACAAACTTAATGGACTAAATAATACCAATTTTCTATCTCACAGTTTCTGCAGGTCAGCTGTTCTCTGCTCTGAGCTTTACAAGGCCGAAATTGAGATGTTAGCTGGATTGAGTTCTCACCTGGAAGCTCTAGGGAAAAAATGGTGTTGAAGCTTCTTCTTTCTGTTGGAAGAATTCAGTTCTGTGTGGTTGTAGGACTTGAGGTTGCCATTTGCTTGCTGGATGTCATCTAGTCTCATCCTCTTGGAGTCTACCCACGTTCCTTACCATATCACCCCCTCCACCTTCCAGCCAGCAACATAGCATACCCTCCCCATGCTTCTCTGATTTTCTTTCCTACTACTATCTTGAGAGAAATGTTTTGCTTGTAAAGGGCTTATGTGACTAAGTTAGGTCCACCTAGATCAGGGGTCGGCAAACTGTTGCTCGTGAGCCACATGCGGCTCTTTGGGTACGTTCCATCTCGAAAGTTTGCCGACCCCTGGAAGAGCCAATCCTATCCCTCACAACAATTTAAAAATTATTCGAGAGCCATCAATATATTTTTACATAGTAACCATTATGTGAATAATATCCTTTAGAAATTTTATCAATGAAACTATGCTAGTTTCATTTTCATTTTCAATTTTACTTCAGAGCCACATGTACTTAGCCAAAGAGCTGCATGTGGCTCGCGAGCTGCAGTTTGCTGACTCCTGGTGGCTCTTCCATCTCAAAAGTTTGCCGATCCCTGACCTAGCTAATTTCCCAGCTTTAAAGTCTATCTGAGATCCGGCCGTGTGGCTCAGTTGGTTAAGAGCTTGCTCAAGAGTGTGAGAGCTCTGAGCAACAGCGGTGCTGAGCTGCTGCTGAGCTGCCGCTGAGCTGCCAACAGGTGGCAGGATGGCTCAGCTAAAATAAATAAATAAATAATAAATAAATAAATAAATAAATAAAGTCTATCTGATTATCCAACATAATCACATTGCTATGCATTGCTATGTAATGTAACACTGCCATGGCAGTAACTTACAGGACAGAGGTCGCAGCACCATCTTGTAATTCTGCCTAATACAGACAGAGAGGTTACTTCTCTTTAGAGGTTACTTCATTGTGTTCAATGCTGAACCAATCACTGTCACCAGAGAAATGGAATATGCTGATTGGCTGTGACCAGTTACAGCCCATCTCATCTGTGTATTTGGGAAAGTTGAGAGTCCTTTTAAGTCAGGGAAGCAGGGAATAGACCCTAAGAAGGAAACTGATAAATGTTCGGTGCACTTCATTCTGTTCCTGGTACTGCTACTTGCCAAGCATGGCAGTTTAGGCATAAAATTCTCTGTTTCCACATCTGTGAAATAGTGATGATAATCTAAATGTGGCAGACACTGTTGTTTTTCGGATAAACTCCCATCATATCTTCTTTTTACAATTCTTTCTATGGAGGTTTCCAGGTTATATGTGCTTTCCTTCTAAAAGCTGTACCTATTACTTTTATCATAAGACTGAACTTAGGCTACTACGTTTCAGAGGACAGAGAGCTGCCTATCTCCAGTGTTCTTAATGTTGAGAGAACAACTTTCATCACTTTTTGTATCCATACTGATAAGTGGACATATACCGGGGGTGCCAAAAAACATATACAGATGGACACGTTGATCAGTGTTGCTCAAGCAGTAGTTCGCCATAATCAGCAGTGTCTAGATGCTGATGGGAACCACTTTGAGCACCTCTTGTAATTAAAGAAGTTAAAACATGAATACAAGTATTCATCTTTTGTTATCAGTATATATTGAGTATTACAATTTTAATACAGTTTTCCTTTCTTAAAATGTGTATACATTTTTTTCACACCCTCTGTATTTGGATGCTTTAAAAGAAAAATAACTTCACTTTGCAGATATTCTTTTCAGATTTAATTCCCCAATAGACAGGATTTTAATTTGTAACTCATTCATCTTAGAGGATATAAGCAGGAAGCTAGATTATTTTACATTAGAAAATTCCATGTGGACTTTATGGAAACACAGACACACAGGCTTTTTAAATTTAAGATTATGGATGTTTATTGATAATACTAACTTTAAGAAAGTTTTAGAGTGAAGTAGCATTGATGAAGCTTTGTCTAAGAACATTTGTCATCAATTGCCCAATTATCCATTTTTTGGTGATGACCCAGGGCTAATTTCTAAGGCAAATGAGTTCAAAATTCACCAGGTGTACTTCTCTTAAATGGTTGGTGGGCTATCCACTCAGGAATAAATCTTCATTATACTCATTTCATATTTACTCTTTTCAGTTGGTTGGCAATGCATATAAATGCGCTTTGATAGGGAGAACAGTTCTCTTCTCTAGATTCTTGCCAAATAATATAGTCTTGAAATTATTGCTGTCAGAATGTTATTAAATGCCCATTGTGAGATATAATATTTAGGGAGAGTATCCCAAAAGTCCATGCAGTATATCCTCTTCTGACAGTCCTGAATGTTACCTTTGGATCAAGTCCAACCGTTAAAGGTCTATTATACTGTGTTGGACAGTATTATTTTGACCCCTCTTAGGTTTACTTTTACTGAATTATGCTTCAGTGCTAGGTCATTGACCTACATTGAAAGACTTTATTTGAAGCAGCTATGTGAAATGCATCATTATAGGAAGTGTAAGGAAGGAAAGGAAACACTGAGCTCTTTATCACACAGAGTCCTTATGAGAAAACAAGGAAGAAATTTCCCTCAGGTTTACCAATCACAACAGCTCTCCTTCTACTGAAAAACTAATTTGATTTCGTATTATGGCCCCTGTGAATCTGTAATGGATCATTCTTTGTTCCGTAGGAGCTATATTTGTTTACCCTCATGCCTCAGTCTTCTGTGCTACAATGTAGAATGCTTATCCAACCCAAGATGTGATTATTTCCCCTTGGTAATGATTCCCTCAACTATATATTCTGTCCTTTGTATTGAAACATTTTTCTAAGATACTTCAAATCCTTTGTGAAGGGAGAAAGAGAATTTTAAGAACAAGTCAAATGCTGTGTTTTTTATTTTCTTGATTTTTTTTACTTTAAAAAATTTGGTAGTTATTATATGTGTTGCATATAGTCACTACTTAAAATCTGTCATTTTTTTATTAATTCAAATATTTTTTTATGGTTCCAATGGCCAAGCTTAGTGCAGGGAAAAATTAATGAATCACATCATTCCTGGTTTAAAAAATTGTAAAGTTTAGTGGTAGAGAAAAATAAATTGAAAATGATAAGGTGACAGGCTGTGAGAACAGAAAGGAACAATACCTAACTTAGACCTGTATTTAGTCAGACAAGACTTCACAAATATGTCTGAGTTGAATTTGGAAGGATATCTTTTAGCCAGGCCGAAAGGTGATAGGAATGGCATGTGTGGGGGAGTTTCCTGTCAGAGGGAATAGCCTATGGAAAATTCACCACGACATGAGAGATGGCTGTGACTGTTTTAGAATGCCTGGAGAACAAGCTTCAAGAGCACTGCCGGTAGATCGCAAAGGGCCTTCATGTAAAACTAAGGATTCATTTTTTTTTTTCCTGAGGTATTAGGGAGCCACTGAAGGATCCCATGGAAATGGATAAAGTCAAACATAGATTTCTTGTATCTTCCCCAACAATCGGCATTGTGTCTTGGAAATATTAGGGACTCAATGAATATTGATTGATAAATTGGGTACTCTGAGAGGTGTAACTGCATATTTCCCTCACCATCTTCTCAACCTTGATTCCTTCATAACTTTTTCATTCACAAACTTTGTTAGAAAAGGAAGGTTTTTCTCCCTCTCCATTTTGTCACTTTTCCCTTTTTGCTTATTTCTTTAGGTGTTTTATGGTGAAGGTGAGCTGTAGAATCAGGTAACTCGAGGTTGAATCCTGGCTCTGCCATGGATGAGGTGCACAGCCTGAGACAAACAACGTAACCTCTTAAAGGCTTCCTCACCAGCCCGTCGGGGGATTTAACGAGTAAACATGCACTGACATCCATAAACAGTGCTTGGTTCACTGTGAACTTACAGACCTGATGCTGTTGTAGGGTTATCTTATTTTCTATCGCTAGTTTTTTTCCACACATTTTTCATTTTCTCGTTGATGTATTTGTTTTGGCAAAGCAAAGTGGTCTCCTTGGTATAATGTCTGTAGTAAAGAAACTATTTCATCCCACCGGCTTCTGAAAAATGTATATCATCAGTGACGCTTTCAGTGTACATGAGCTTTATTTCACTGACATTAAGACAGCTTATGTCTCAATATCTCTATTATTTGCTCTGATTCTGAACATTTTACATTACTGTTCATCATTCTAATTCTGAGCATCTGAATTGTTGCCAACACTTTTTCAATTTTTATTTCTACCAGGGGCATTGTAACGATTCCCTCAAAGTAAGCTTCATGTGAAGTCAGTTGGTAACTTCAAATAACTGACTCATGAAACAAATATTTTTAAGTGAATCATATCTCCACCCTCTTCCCATCATAAAATATATACATATATACACATGTATACATGTATATATATTTATATTTGTTTTCTCTAGTTTGGAAACCTAGGGAATACCAAGATTGGACAGTATTTAAAATGTTTATTATTAATGTATACCCTGCTGTTCCCTAGGATTTCAGGTCATTTAGAATAAAAAAAATAGTTACAATAAAAACAAAACCCATTAAAATCTGTAAAACAACAGAAGCCCAGTAATAAAGGACAAAGGGGAATATTAGGATGTATAGGAAGACACCATTTAAACATTTTCTTGGAACAAAGCATCCAGAGGGTTCAATGAAATGTATTCTGTGGAAAGCCTTCTATTATCACTGACAGGTTGTTTGAAATGACCCCCGCATGGGGAGCTTGGGAAAAACACTTGTCAAGAATTGTGCTAAGTCATTATCTCATTGCCTCCTTTCTGTCCCAACCAACTTTGGCCCAGATTTCATTTTTCTCTCAAGGAGCTTCCACCATGCTTACTTTACAAGCCGTATGCCTATCATTCATTGCTGAGTCTCATTTTCCCAGATCCCAAGTGGTGGTTCATCTCTAGCACCAGCATCTACTTTCCTTGACAAGTTATTTTTGTTACAGCTGTCTCTCTACCAGCATTTTCTTGTTGAGAAGGGAAGTAGGCTAGGATGCAACACTGAGAAGGGAACTAGAGTTACCAACTCCTCCCTTTGCAGATGTGGACCTTCTTTTAATGCGGATCCCATACGTCCATACAAGGGTT
The DNA here is from genome assembly GCF_001890085.2 of Hipposideros armiger. Classification (NCBI taxonomy): domain Eukaryota; kingdom Metazoa; phylum Chordata; class Mammalia; order Chiroptera; family Hipposideridae; genus Hipposideros; species Hipposideros armiger. The sequence continues at coordinate 894,402 of NW_017731490.1, read as the reverse complement.
ATGCCTCTCCCATTCCTGCTTCTCTGATCCTGGAATTTTGGGCTTTTGTTTCTTTTTGGTCTCAAATTAGGGCTGGAAGTTTGATTTGGTTGAAGGGACAAAGGGGAAACATATACAACTCATTCTGTGTAAATGTTCATTTTGCAGACCTGCCATGGCTATTCTCTCCTCTAACATAGTAATATTAGATATGCAGAAGCTTTTGACAGATTCCTATGCAGATCCCAGGGCCAAGACTAGACTTTCATTTTTATTCGTGTGGTACATCATTCATAATGATTTTGTCCAATTCAATACTTTTCACACTGTTCACTGCTCCCTTATCTTTCAGCACAAGCAAACAATCTTCTGAAAATAACCTCTCTCAGTTTGAAGGACAATTAATGAGAAACATACCAGAAAGGTTATTATGCCTATTTTCTGGCCAGAGCCCTTTGAGTCACCCAAAGGGAAGCTAAGTATTATTTTGACATTCATTATTGGCTGAACACTGACTACGTGTTTCTGAAGATAAGATTGGCACACTGCTTCCACAGCCGGATCCACACAGCATGGCATGTGCTCATGAAAGGGACTCATCTGGTCTAAGTTCTCCTGCCCTTATAGCATGCAGAGTTCAGCTGGAATTTGAGGCTGGAGTAGCATTTCTTTCCAAAGGCGATTACTGTCCATGAGACCCCAAAGTTATTATGAGCTGTAATATTCCATTCATCCTTGACTATTGACTAATTATATGTTGAATTGCATCCTAGCACAATTGGCCACAACAGTTATTTCCCTTCCTTATTCAGAAATTTTTTTTTAAGTGAAGAACACCTAATTACCAGGTCATAATAAAATTTTGAAAACAGAATGTTTCAAGAAAAAGATAAAGAAGAAAACCATTCCCATTAAAATGAGTTTCAGCCTACAGGCTCTTTCCATATGCCAACACTTGTTTTCCCTTTGTGTTTTTTTCCCCAGGTTCTAAACTTTAGTGACACTTGTCCTATGTATTTACCCTAATGCCTCTCCTGCTTACAGACCCCTAGAAGCCTCTGCTCTCTCTGATGCTGCCTTTGGAATATTTGGGATGCATCCTTCTTGCTGTCATCAGCTTTCCATGGCTCACCTTGTCATGCGCTCATTTTGCAGGGCCCTTTTTTCCCCACAGCAAATAACCCAAGGGGGTGCTTAGAACAGGTGTGAAAATGTACGCTCTTTGCCTGTTCCATGGCCTGCTTCCATCATTTGCCTTCTTTATTCTTTTAAGCTGATTTTCAGCTCCATCATGCTGCTTTTTATAGCTGCTGTTCAAACTTTAATGAGGACAATCAATGCTTGCTCTGCCTTTTTTAAAAAACAGATTAGAACTCAGAAATTACAATGTCCAACAACTCCAATTGAGTAAACACAATTATATTAAAACTGTGAATTAAAAACAGTATCTTACAAATTTAATACCTTAAATTACAGACAACCGAGGACCAAACATCTCGGTTTGACTATTATGCATCTAAATTGCTATTCAGCCGTGGTGACCTTGCTTTAGCAAATAGCACTCAAACCCATTCATTCATTTTCCACCCTGAGGAGACCAGTTGTCGTTTATCTCTCATAGGGATGATCAGAATCAGGGCAGCTTGCTTGATGTCTGTCATTATAAACTTTTTGAAATCAGATCCTTCATGTTTGAAGTATCAGGTACAACCATAAAGATCTGTGGCATGAGTGGGTTTTTTTCCCTCCCTTCATTTCCCAAACAAAAAGCATATGATACAAATAAGTCGGGTTCCCTGACACTTGAGCATTGCCAAATACCACTTTACCTGGCGGATGTACATCACTTACAGTTGCTCAACTATGGAGATTAAAATTAATTAGAAACTCTATAGCTTCTAGATAAATCTTTTCTGGGCTTCAGTATATCAACGTTATACAGACATGGCCTCAGTGAGACCTGAGGGTTCAATTCAGGTGAAGGGAGAGGCAACTTCTAAACCTTCAATATTCGAACACGTTTGGATAGCGAATCCTCACACAGATGGGGTGAAACCCTCTTTTACTTTCTGTAAATTGAGGATGAAAGGACCTGAGTCACTGAGCGTAATGACTTTGTCTCCAATGACAGTGATGACAAACTGATCTCAGTGCTGGTGAAGAACACAGGTTTGTTACACGTGTGAAGATTAAATACAAAACTAGGACGAAGGCACCAACACTTAGAGAATGCCTTTGTACCCTGCACAATGCCTGCTTTATCTGCACAGTGTGGACTAGTTTACTGAAACCCAGCTGAGCAGGCATTATATATGTACAAGTGCCACCCACTAACCTACGTCAATGAAGGCCAGGGAATTACGCATGGCCTGTCTTATTTGTGTTTTCCTCTTGTCTTCTGACTTACGCTGGCTCTTTCGTGTCTCCCTGACTTTTCACAACATGTAAGCAGGGACCCCTGCTTCCTTGGCCACCCCTGATATGATGATAAGGAGGGAGGGCAGTCAAGCCCTGAGAGAATCGGACGTGGCTATGGGACATCCCATAATCAGCTCCAGCTTGTTAGCAGCCTCACATTCCCCTCTTTCTCATTAGGAAGAGTGTTCTCAAAGTTTACTGACTTCCCCTCTCTACACACAGTAGCTAATGTCCACCTTTGATTATGTTTTTGCTTCTATCTAAAACACCTCTGCTCCTTTTCCAGTCCACTTGACTGTTTCTCATGCTCTAAAGTTCCTTCCGGGTAAATGTGCCCTGCCCGCCCCCCAACTCCAAGAAACTCTAATCAGATTGCTCCTCATGTGTTTCTGCCATCCTTCCCCTTTCCCTAACGGGCACTGGCAGTGGTGCAAGGTTCCAGGCAGATGCCGCAGGGTCCTGTTGGTGGCCTTCCTTACTTGGCTCCCATGGCAGGTGGCAGAGCCTCTGCAGTGGGCCTCATCTTTTACTTCCTTCCATTCCCCAGGTTCCCAGCCCAGTGATACACCTCTAGCTCCTTTTTACCTCAGGTACCAGCTTAATATCTCAAAATAAGACTAGAAAACAGAGTTCATTTTTTCTGCTCTTTTGTGTGTGTGTGTGTGNTGTGTGTGTGTGTGTGTGTGTGTGTGTGTGTGTTGGTCACAGTTTCTCGTGTTGAGATAGATTCATAGGGCTTGGTGGGAAACAGCCTTGTTTGATTGGTTAGAAGGCCACTGGTCTGGATTAGAAGGGGTGACACTGGGGTCACCTGAGTGAGGTTCTACTCAAAATCACAGATAGAATCATGTTAAAAAGAAAACTTACAGAGCCGTCGACTACAAGGTAGGCATCTATACACACACTTTGAATCTTGAGCAGCTGTTTCTCTTCCACCTCCTGCAATTCCTCTCCTCTTAAGCCAAATCGAAGCCCTGCCACTGCCAAGGCGCATATTTTGTCACTTTGTCCTCATGCCATTCCCTTCGTATTTCCCCCCACACTAAGTCCTGTTATGATACTGGTTTAAACCTTACTTCCTCCATGAAGGATCCCACAATAAACATTTCCTTTGTTCCCCTGCTCCATGGCCCATGCACGACGTCCTCATGCTACTCACTACTTTCTCTTCCTTTTCTATCCTTACTATGCATGTTGCCATGGCACAGGATCTTAGAATTGAATTCTCTCCTCACCTGACTCTACCCCCAACCTGTCCTCTGCCTGGCACCATTTTACACAGGAGAAAACTAAAGTGCCAAGGAACTGTGACGTGCACATGTGATAGCATTTGACAAGTCGCCACTGGAGCCTGGACCACCTGCAGCTGCTCTTCCAAGTTGTGATACTAAATTTTGAAAGCAGGCCAATTTGCAGCAATCAACAAAAGATAGCTTCAAGTTTTCAATTCCTCAAATAATTGGGGTATTCTTCAGCTTTATTTTCTGTGGGGATTTGTCAGTATAGCTTCTTTAAACATCAATTTCTGATGAATTGACATTTTAGCAGGAAGCTCCTCTATCACTTTACATGAAGATGGATCTGGTTTGCTCTATGCACATTATTCTTGTTGCATCCTAATTCCTTGCCTACCATTTTCCTTTGTCCCTCCCTTCTCTTCTGTCCCCAAATCTTCTTGCTTTGTCTCCATGTTTGCCCCTTGGTCCACCTCTGGTCTTTCCTCACCCAGCATCCTGACTGGCCCCCAGCTCTGGTCTCTGAAGGCAAAATGGATGTACAATTGTCTTAATCTGTGTTATAAGTATTTGTCAGGTAGTGCTTCCAATTCGTTTTTCAGCTATTGTGTGGCTGCTACTTTTGGACTCAATTGACCTAAAGCAGTGAGTTGTAAACTTTCTGAGGATGAGATAACTTCTTGTTAATCTTTGAAAACAAAAATAACGAAAAAACTTATAGTGTGCCCAGTAAATGCCTGTTGAAATAGGAAATAATGCAAAGCTGAACTCCAAGATCGTGAGGTCTTTGACTTAAACTGAAAGGAAGGCTAAAACAGACTATTGCTTCTGATTATAAGAATGATATTTCCCTTTGAGCATAGCACAAAAAGTATAAAAATGCATATGAATCTCTTCTTATTTTGTCCATTGATTTGTCTTAGCCAAACTAAATGTACTTAAATTTTCAAATTCAGTTTGCATGAACGATTGTGGGATTATGAGGATAAATGCTTTAATGTTTTGAAAGAGTCATGTCCTCTTCCTCATTTGAAAAAGGGAAGGAATTCTTACAATTTACTAAATAATTACTGAGAAAAGAAAATGCTCTGATGGCAGAATTTGCTTGACCACAGTGTATCCATGCTTTACTGCTGATGATCGATGCCTCTAAATTTCTGTGTTACTGAATTCAGTATGTGCAGTTGGGGAATAGGTAACACCATAAAACCTCAAAGTTTCTGCTCCCATAGGCCTCCTCGGAGCAAGCAATCACAGCAATGGCGACTTCTACTTCTCTGGACAAAACATTAGCCACATTTTCTATTTATCTCCAATACTGCTAGCAGACGAAACTTTGAAACCATCTAAATTTAAATGTATAGCAAAACAGCAACCAACTTAATTAGTTTAGGCGGTGTATACATAGAATAAAATTCTAAAATAAGTGCTCAGAGAAAAGTTCCTGTTTCATTTGAAGGGGAGTGAGTTCTTAGGTCCAAGGTTAATTAATGTCTTGTCCAATGTTAATATTCACATGAGCAGAAAAGAAAGGATGCTGGTTATTATAGACTAGATCAATTTCATTTCCTGTCCCATGCTGGTTTTGGTTGAGACTTAGTTGTTTTGTGAACACAGGAAAACGAATTTGGAATTCTGGCATTGCTACGTGCTGACCAAGTCAGTGTTTCTCACTGTAATCAGAGAAGAGTTTATGAACACTGCAGACTGAACACTTCACTGGAGGCTAATGGGGATGGGACTATGGTACTGGGAGTTTTTAATACCTCCACAAGTGATTCTACTGCAATCAGAAGTCAGACAACTCTTGATGTATGTAATTTGGGACAAGTTTCCAACCCCATCTGAACCTCAGTTTCTTGGTGTGATACTGGAAAAAATGGCCCTGATCATATTGGGAGGGCCACCTAAGATAACATACGTAAATGGCTAGGAAGCACTGTGTGTACTCTTTTCTGCGACCTAGCAAGTTACTGTGACTTTCCAAGGAGCAATGCATTCCCAAATTGCACCAGTGGTCGTGCCCCTGTCTTTAGGTTTTCTTCTTCTTTTTTGTAACCTGTTCTCTAGTCTCATTTTGACTTTGTCATATGCCTCTTTTCAGTCATTAGTCTAGTCCATAATAAAAGGAAAATAACTCCTTTAATGGACAAAACTTTGCTATATCTCTAAAGCTATAAAATTGAAATGCCTTTTCATGAGTAGAAATGTTTCTAGGATACAGTCAACAAAAATCCCATTTGCGAGCAAAACCAGGGAAGGAAAATTTTAATCAAGAAACAGGAACTATGCAAGCCTTCAGAAACAGTTTCTTAACTGATTTATGCTCCAGTGTTTTCATTTTGCAGGTAATCATTTGTGTTGAAGGACCTTCAGTAAGAAAGTCTTGGTAAATGTGTTCCAACCTGGACATAAACTGAATAAAGGTTTCCCACCATTTCTTATCAATTGTGTTGGCTATTTTTCAATCATAGCATTGTTTAAATAACTATAAGATAAATGAAATAACCAAGAAATCATGGTCATCATATCATTTCTTAGTAAGAACATGAAAAGAAACTAAGTTAATTACAGATGAAAGAAATTCTTATTTTTGTTTCTAAATAGTTTTGTCTTTAAAATATAAAAAAGTAGATATTTTCTAATTTAATATCTAGCTTTGAAATTATGAGATAGTGTCACGAATACTTAATAACTATGCTTGACAGGCTATTCAAAATAGAGTAAAATTTTGTAAAGCTTTCCATTTGATCCCTAACTATCTTGAATGCAGCTTAGGTGGTGATCTTGTGGAACAGATTTGCAGTTTTAATATTAGAATCTCTTCCTGTGTCAACAGTGGTGTCCATGACTGGCACGACTTAAAAACATGAAGTCCAAACCTCCATATGCCCTGAAAATATTATGTTGTTAAGTTCAGAAGTTGGAGGTGTAGGACAATTTTTGTTTCTTGAATAGATATGGATTTTCAACATTGGAGATATCCCACTTTGGACTTAGCGTGTTTGAGGGGGGGACCTTGCATATCCAGTCATCAAGAAGTCTGCTTATTTTTTCTTAGGATGTGTCTGTGTCCAGAGTTGCGTCTGAACTGACTTCAGAATGGTGGCCCTTGCACAGTAACTTGGAATGCAGAAGCAGGTTCTCTTACTTCATGGGGACAAATGGTGCACCCATGCCTCCGAAAGCAGCTTGGGTAGCACACTTTCCAGAAAATAAGGAAGGAATTTGTTCTCTCTATTGTTCTAGGTTGCACTTGCCTTTGAAGAAGTCAATATTAATCATTGCTTAGGTTCAGTGCCAGCACTACGGTTATGAACACAAAGCCTCAACTGTCCCTGGGAAGGCGGTAATTGACCTCAATGATTACCTATCTCTTGAGTAGCAGGTAATAGACATTGGTTATTCACTGTCTACCTGACCACACCCTCAAAATTCACAGGTGAGCCTTTGATAGAGCAGCTTGTGCAAGTCAGTTTTTAAGTGCTGGGGGGTTTCTCTACAGGTCATATTTTAAGTGCATACCATTTTCTCCTCAACATGTCTTTTGTTTAGTAATTTGTTATTCAAAGCTGAACATTCAATCTGGGCAGCTATCTAATCTGTCCACAAATTGACATTATATTGCTAAAAAAAGGAAAGAAAGCAAAATCAATATGTGTAGTTCCCTGAAAAAAAAGGGAAGTGCATATAGCAAGTGTGACCATGAAATATGGATGTGACCAATTAAAAACAGTGTGTTATAAAACTTGCATCCAAGGTGCACTCTCAAGTTTTCTCTGACTTCCCGGACTTGGGGACCTCAACCCCTTGACTCCTGAGCACCTGCCCTTACCTCCCAACCCTGCATGGCATCACACAGGTTTTCTGTCTGAAACCAACCAGACTCCTGTCTTTCACTCCTTAAAATATGAATAAGCTTCAGTAAAACACCACATTGCAGGGTTTAGGATGCCTTTCCAAGCAGTTGCACAAGAACCCAATAATGCCACCTGGTAGTTCAGGGGCATGAAATCCCCAAGCAGGTAACTTTGACCAACAGGAAATATGACAGGAGTGAGCTGAGGAGATGAATTTGTTCTTCTTGTTCTCTCTAATAGACTAGTCTAAGGTAGGGTCTCCCGGTCTGGCCTTTCAATAGATATCCCATGTGCCTGAGCAAAATCACCTGTAAAACACTTTCCTGGGTCTCTCCGTAGCTCGTTGTGAAGTGATGGCTAGCATCGTAAAGTGTCACCTTACATTGCTTCTCATATTTTCATCTACGTGATTCTTTCCTCATTCTTACTGAAGCTTTAAACCTTCCAAATAAAGTATTGTCTCTTACTCCTCCCCTAAGCTTCTGTTCTAGGAGATCCAGGCTAAGACACACATCATCTCTAAGTCAGTTGGGTGCAACTGAAGTTAGAGAGAAACAATCCCCTTTTAAGAACCTAAGCAATTACTTTACATTATCGACGTTATCCATTCAAAAATATTTTAGGGTACCTACTATGTGAAAGCACTGTTGTAGGTTCAGTGGATGGAAAAATCTGTCTTCCTAGGGGGCATATTCCAATGTGAAGATATTTAATGAAGTAAGTAAGGGCATTATATCATACTGATATATCATAAGTGTTATGGTGAACAATAAATCAGGGAAGTGGATAGAAAGGGTATTGATGGATGGTATACAATTTAAAACAAGGAAGTTGAGGGAGCTCACATTTAGAATGTGCCATTTATGTTAAGAGGAGATAAAATGAGGAGGAATACAAATGTATGTCTAGGGAAGAGCATCCCAGGAAATGGGAAGGCATATGCAAAAAGGCCTAAAATTGAATGTTGTCTTGTGTGTTCAGTAAATAGCCAGGAAGCCAGAAGGCCTGGAAAAATATGAAAGACAGGAAAATAACAGTAGATGAGCTCCTTGAGGTGATGTGAGGGGCCACATCCTCATACGTTGCATGGTTTTATATATAACTCGTCATCTTATCACACTTTTGAAAGTGAAAGAAGGTGGACTTAATGAATAGATCTAGATACTGTCCTTGCAAACTGGAATGAATGGTTTACCCTATTTACAGGCTATTATAACAATTTTAGACATGTGCTAAATAGATAGAAAGGCTTTGGAGAGTTTGAGCAAAAGAGTGACATGATCTGACTTATGTTTTGGTAAAATGATACCTTCAGGGCTTAGAGTAGGAAAAAAAAAAAAAGGAACAAGCAGGAGCCTGTGGCAGCCGTACATGTGATCCTGGGAATCTGGAGTGAAGACATACATTTGAAAGTTATATTCATCAGTATAGACTAGGCTATACGTTATGATGATAAAGAAACCCCCATGTCAGTGACTTAAAGCAGGGGTCACAAACAGTGGCCCATGGGCTAAATCCAGCCCACCACCCTTTTCAGTAAATGCAATTTTATTGGGGCATGGCCACACTCATTCGTTTACACTTTGCCTGTGGCTGCTTTCTCACTATAATGGCATAATTTAGTAGTTGCAACAGAGACAGTATAGCTTATAAGCTTAAAATATTTATCATTTTGCAAAAAAAAGTTTCCTAATACTATGCTTAAATAAAAAAAACAGAAGCTTTATTTCTTGCTCAAACACACTTTACTATGTGTTCAAACACTCTTCCCAGAGCAGTTCATCTTCCAAACACTTGACTCAGACGTATGAGTTGATTAAATCTCAGAACTCCACTATTTCAATACGAGGCCTCCACCATAACCATGCATCAGCAGCACCATCATTATGTGTGGGAGGGTGTTACACAGCTCATAAATGCTTTGCCTGGAAGAGATAGACATCACCCATATGTGATGGCTAATCCAGTGGGCCCACCAAACTACAAGGGGTCTGGCTAATGTGAGGTAGATAGAATGTGGATATTTGTCAACAGCAAAAGTTCTTTCCTATTAGTCATTAGCGTATAAATGATATCTGAAGCCATGGGACTGGATTAACTCATCAAGGGAGAGAGTTTTGATAGAGGAGAGAAAATGTTCAAAGACTGGCTTGGGCCATTTTTATACAACATGAAGAACTCAGAAAGAAGATTAGGAGCTAGCAAGAATGAGGTGGAGCCACCAGGGAGGTAGGGTAAACCAGTTACTTGCAGATGTCCTGACTACCAAGTAAGGAAATGTATCAAGAAGGAAGAATTATATGTCAAATGCTGATGGTAGGCCATGGAAGAGGAGGGCAGGGATTGGATACTGGATTTAGGAAGCTAATTGGTAACTGTGACAATAGCCATTTAATTGGTGTCATTTGAAAGCCTGATTGGAGTGAATTTAAGAGATTGGGAAGCAAAGAATTGGAGACAGGAAAAACAGAGAAATAGTTCAAGGACTTTTCAATAAAGGAGCTGAGTAAAATGGCGTGGTAGATGAAGGGCTAATGGAGTTAAAAGTGTGTTTGTTATCTCCTTTTATGAGATGAAAAACTATGTTCATATGTTAATGGAAATTATTCAACAGAGAAAAATGTTGATGCAGGTATGAGAGACTATAATGTGAAGTCACTGAGTAGAGCAAGTGGAGAAACATAATGGACAGGTGGTGGGTTTGCCCTGAGTAGGAGCTTGAATTATACTCTGAAATGAAATGAATTAATGCTATTAATTTCTAATTGCTACAAAAAACAAAAAAACAAAAAAACAAAATAAAATTCTTACTTCTCATTCTCAATTCAACATTTAGAGACCAATCTTCTCATTTTTGTTTCCTTTTGATCAAAGTTAATTCCAACATATTCCCTTGTTCTGAAACATTCTGGGAAAAAGCACCTCCAATTAGGTCAATAGCTTTCTGACTTTTAAACACGAATGTTTTAACCCTGGTAACACTTTATAATTAGTAAAACACTGCCTGGATTTCTTTTAATTACTATAATCCTAATACCATCCCCACGGTGCTGGGATGGCCAGATGTTCAGCTTATATTTTACAATAATTGTGTAACTGAACCTCTAAAGAAGCTTTAAGTTATTTTTCCATGGAAAGTAGCTCGTTTTATGGTGAGCTATAAAATTTCAAGTGGAAATTACATATTCCCTCTCTGAGTGCTCTTTAATTTTTCCAATAGCAGTGCTCAGCTACTGTATCTATTTCACAACATAACTTTTCTTTTTACTCTAAATTTGAAAAAAACACTTTTTTATGATTAAGAAAAAGGTAAAATTAAAAGTGAATCATAGTACAGGCCTGTGATTATACCTAATTTCTACCACATGGTAATTGGTAGTGTGAGTGAGTGAATGTGTGGTGTGTGTGTGTGTGTGTGTGTGTGTGTGTGTGTGTGTGTGTGTGTGTGTGTGTATTAGAATCATGAATAAAAACAAAGGATAGAATTTAACAATCCTTTTTAGTTAGCATGTTAATTTCTCATTTTAAAAAGACCTTTTCTTTTGAGATACAAGAGTTGACATGAATCCCATAAGTTTCATTACTTTTTTTCTTGCCCTTTAAAAAAAAACCAGCTTGCACATCTCCAGCATTGCATAAAATACCCATTTGTAATTATGCCTAACCTTTCCAAGCCTCTGGGTATAGTCTGCTCATTAATCTTTAACCTGACAAGCCTTGGGGGTTATGAAATTTGTACCTCTATGTATTAGAGACAGGGAGACTATAGACAAGGGGTACAAAAGGGGTAATTAAGAGGAGGTAAGAAAAGAAACAGAACAAAATTAGAGAGATATGATTATATTAGGGTAGGTGTCAGCGAACAGCAGGGATGATAGAATGGAAATCATTAGAGACAGAGTTCAGGAAATAAACGAAGCTATACATTTTGAGAACAAAACCACTTTAATCCTACCCTGTCCTACTCAAGTGAAAATAACTTGCACGAAATTGATCTAAAATAAAGATTTACAAATATAATCATCTAAAATATGGATTCGCTGAGCTTTACAGTCGTTCCCCATATGCATTTTTTCAAGTTGTGCTAAAGTATAACAAAGGACATATTTTAAGTTAAACTAACACCATTGCCTGAGAAGTTACTCTTTTGTGATGAAGGAAGTGTCATCTTTTATCTATGCAAATGTTCTTTATTTTTGTATTGGGTGTTGAGGAAGAGAACTTACATTAGAAAAATATAGATTTCTTCATATCATATTTCCCTGCATATAAAATTTTGTCTGGGCATTTTTGTGTCATCTGTTGAAGATTTGCAAAAAAAAAAGACACATATAAATTTATGCAAATATTCATATGTATATATTGAAGTATTGCATATGCCTAATAATAAGACAAAATTTTTTAAATGTTGTGTTGAGTTTGTTTTATTTTTAATCAGTGTTATCCTACAGTGAAGGGTATGAGTGAGTCTTTTTAATATGATGAGAAAGAAATGGGGAAATATCTTTATGCCTTTATTATATTAAAAAACAAATAGTATAAGCTAATTTTGTGGTCCCATCCTACTTGGATTTTGTGGCATTTAGAGCAACAGCTAAGTCACTGTAATAAAGAGGCTGTAAAATATAGTGAGTGAAATGAGTTCAAAATTGATTTCTGTCTCACATCACAGTTGTGAGGGTAATTGAGCAGGACTGGCAGCCTCGCTCTGTCAGCTGAAACCAGCTGCCCGTGTGTTTGGCGTTTCTCACCCAGCGGGCAGGAAGGTGACAGAGAGCTCTGGGCGAGCTTCTGTAAGCAGGTGATCTGGAATCCCCACCCATGGCTTCTACGCATAGCCCATGGACCCAGAGTCAGGCACATGGCTGAATCCAACTATAACAGGAATGAGAAATAGTATATGTAGAGATGCAACTAAAATTAGTAAAATCCCTTTACTGCAAGGAAGGAGATGGCACTCTATACTTAGAGACTCTTAAGTCTCAAACACTTAGGTTTTATACACATGTTATGAGTTAATTGTTTAGAATTTGGTAAAATTAGAGGAAAAAAGTAAAAAAAATATATACAAATGATTATATGCATAAAAATAAACATGGTTAAGCATAGGAATATATTTCCATTGTTCTTTATAACATATATTTGTGCATATTTATAGTCTGTGTATGTGTGTGTGTGTGTGTGTGTGTGTGTGTGTGTGTGTGTATGTGTATGAATGAGAGAGAGACAGAAAGAGAGAGAGAGAATTCAGAATTTAGATGGCCTGTTTATGCTTTACTTTTTCATTGTCATCAACTATCCTTTGGAGCTTTTTCTTGCCCATTCTGTATCTTGTCTTTTTATCGATTTCTTTATTATGTACAATATAATTATTTATTTATTTTTTTTATTTGGCTGAGCCATCCTGTCACCTATTGACAGCTTAGTGGCAGTTCAGCTTTGGCCGGGACTCGAACCGCTGTTGCTCAGAGCTCAAACTCTTGAGCAAGCTCTTAATAAACTGAGCCACTCAGCTGGCCTTAGAATATCATTTTGAGGCTCCCTTTTGTTCATTATTTAATTTGGTAAGTATTAAATAATTTGATAAGTGAATGCCTATTATATGAAAGACATTATTTTGAGAACTTTGGGTGTAGTAATGAATAAAACAGATACAGATCATTGTCCTTTAAACTTCTATTTTGTGCCATGGGAGATACACAATGAGCTTTACATTTAACAAATAAGCAGTCGATACATTAGAAAGGCTAGAAGTCCTGTGGTTTAAATCATATCATTGTCATGCCAGAAGAAAAGAGAGCCCAGAGAGTCCCGGCCAGGAGGTTAATTACTCTGGTCAGGGAAGAAATACTTCATTTCCATTCAGGGGTCATTGGCAAGAGCTCGCCATGTGGATCCCATCCAACCATAAAGAGGCCAACAGAAAGTACACTCCTGCCAATCGCCTTGTAGTGGGGAGAGCAGGAACTGTTTGGGACACTCTACTTATGGTTACCACAGCAGGTATGAGGTGTGATCAAAAGATATGATAAATGTTTAAGTTAAAAAAAGAGAAAATCATTACAGTAAAAGACACATTGCCATTAATCCCCCTCAAAATATTCCCCCTCACTTCAAACACATTTATCCCATCATTCTTGCCACTTTCTGAAGCAGTTCTGGAAGTCGTCTTTTGTGTCTTTACTTCATCCTCTATCATGACAATGTTCCATGTCACACATTGCTTCTGGTTTGGCAATTTCTGTCAAATAAAAACATTACAGTGTGTCCTCATCCACCTTATTCACCGGATCTGGTACTGTGCGATTCCTGGCTCTTCTCTAAAGTCAAAATGACCATGAAAGGTAAATGTTTTGAATTGATTCAGGACATTGAGGCAGCCACGACATTGCAACTAAAGATACTCACAAAAGAGGACTTCCAGGGCTGCTTTGGAAAGTGGCAAGAATGATGGGGTAAGTTTGTTCAAAGTGAGGGGGGAGCATTTTGAGGGGGATTGATGGCAATGTGTATTTTACTGTAATATATATATATATATATATATATATTTATTTATTTAATTTAAGCATTCACTGTAGTTTTTATTACATCTTGTATATTAGATTCTGGAGTTCAGGGGTAATTAGCTGGGGGTACTTGGAGGACATAGGTCTCATTGACATGGTGACATCTGAGAAAAATTACAGGAAATAATAAAATGAATCATACAGATGTTTGTAAGAAGAGTCCACGTGAGAGGGAGAAGCCAGTGCAAAGATCCTAAGGCAAGGCTGCACGTACCCTGCTGGAGGACTCATATGAACATTGGAACATGTGGCTGGAGCAGACTGAGAGAGAAGGTTGGTGGAGGTGAGCACAGTAATATGAATACACTGGCCCCAGAGCATGTTGCATGCTGTAGGCATTGTTATGACTTTGCCTTTACTACAAATAAAATGGGTGTTATTGTGGGCCTTTGAAGAACTTTGTGAAAACATCTGACTTCTATTGAAAGGAAATTGGTGGGTGTTGTCTTGAGAATACAATCATAGGAGAGCACCGGTAAAAGCAGGGAAACCATGTGGAGTCATCCATGTGCTGAAGAGATAGGTTGTTTCCCAAATTGTCTGCCGTTTCTTCTGGGCACTCAGGTAGACTACCTTTCTCAGTGTCCCTTACAATTAATGTGGCTACGATGTGGGAGTAAAAGTAACATGTGCCCATATTTTCTCTGGCCCCCAAAATAATACACTTCATGGATCACTTTCTTCCCCATCTGTCAGCTGAGTTGAGAGAATGCCAAAGTAGAACTACTAGATACAAGGGGCCTGGACATCTTGGTCATCACGTGGAGCTGATATTTACCCTTCCCCAAAGTGCCTTATCACTAATTATAATTAATGTAAGCTATAACCTCCTATTGAATTTAGCCACTGAGATTTGGGGTGTATTTGGTATAGCAGTTAGAATTACTCCAACACAGAAAGGTGTGCGTTCAAGTGAAGCTCTGCTTATTAGTGGCATTGGTTTGAATTAGGAGACAAGTGTCACGGCGAAGAGGCTGCTATATCCGAAGCTTATGGTTCATATTGTGTAGTTCTAAAACATTTGGCAAAACTCTCTCATGAGATACTTGGAAGGCGAACTCCATAATGCCAAGCTCATGGCTCCAGGAAGTGATTGGAAAAGTCCAAATTGTCAGGGTATGTTGGCTGTCACTGGTGCCTTTTGCCACTATGTTACCAAAGATAAGCTGAGGCAAGAACTGGGTGGTTTCAGGAGAGCCTGAGGGAATGGGTGGGGGGAGGCGGGGTTCAAATATCAGGGGCCTGACAGTGTTGTCAAAGGTGCTGTTTCTGGACTTGAGAGAGTGAGTGATTAGATATAAAATGGTTCTGAGAGAGAAGCGCCCACTAAAATGCCTCATTGAATCAAGATTCAGCTTTGAAGCCAAGTTAGATTAAGGATGCTACCACCTTATCGATACCAACTGATTGCCAGATGATTTCAAGGTCTCAGACATTTCATTCGGAAAGCAGGAGGCATAATGGGAAAGGGGTGGTTTGCGAGCAAAGACAGACTTGAGAACTGTCTGGGAAAAAACTTTGGGTGATTACTTACACGTGAAGCTTGTATGGCTCCAACAGATAAACCTGCTTGTTTTTAGGTACCATGTTGCTTAAGAAACTAGGAGCCTGCACTAAAAATGGATCTGACTGTTTTAGATTAAAAATTTAAAAAGTGGACCTCCAAACTTGCAAAGAAAGGAAATATTGAACTATCTATTGATATTCATTTTCCACCTAAAGATATGAAACAAATTAAGCCTTCCTACTGTTTCATATATTGATTGACCCTAGTGTCTTCTAAGGTCCTTAGGTCAGTCAGTCAGTCATCTGTCAGTTGCAGTACTTGAGAGATCCTTGTGGGAAGTGGAGGGATTTTACAAGGTGGAGTGAGTGACACTGCTACCTGTTTATTCATTCACTTCCCATCGCAATTTACATGTGATCATTTGAGTAAATTTTGAGCATATAAAAAAATCACCTCATCTAGCTGTGGCGTATGGACTTTGTGCAGGGGAAGACCTACACCAGGCAACGCAGGAGGTTGCTAGAGCTTGCCTGGGCTTTCCTGATCTCTTTCTCCCCCTGGCATCTGCCTGCAGAACTGCAGCTATGGCGTCCTGTTCACCTCTGTTTTCAGCAGATGCCAGACGCTGGATCCAGCAGGGAAAATACTCTGAGTCAGGTGAGACAGAAGCCAGTCCCTCATGCAGCCCCCAGATGAGCTAGAGCATGGAAACACGGTGACGTCTTTGGTTTTCATCTGGAGGTAGAGGCTCCAGTGTGGGGTGTTTCCTCCTGGTTGCTGCATACATGCTGCATAGTGTCAGGGCATAAATGGGCTTGCCAAATGCTGTGGGAAATTCCTCACCCCTTTCCCTGGGATCTGTTCTTCAATTTACATTGGCCTGGGTGCTATAGCTTTTCAACTGGTCTCTAGAATTCTCACAAAATTGTTCTGGAATGAATATTGTTCACTCAGTGTTCCTGTGGAGAAGGAAGGCCTGTGGCTTCTTAGTCTGCCACCTTGCACATCAAAGAACAAAGCTAGGATTTTAATTTTCATAGCTTTTGCATTTAATATTTTTCCAACTCATAAAACCATCAGTGTTTATTTTGTTTGTTTCTAATTAAAAAAAATATTACTGAGGTATAATTGACATATAACATTGTATTAGTTTCAAGTGTAAAACATACTGATTTGATATTTGTATATATTGTGAAATAATCACCACAGCAATTCTATCAACAGTTAATGCTTATTAATGAAGTTTCAGTTGTATAGATGTGACCAAAGCTATTTATAACATGATAATAAACATTTACTTTCTGCCAAGTAGCAAATGCCTACAAGTGTTGCCTAAAAACATGGAATAACAAATGGACCCCAAAATATATATTTGATGAAAACAGTAAGGCTATTTCTTGCTTATATGTTAGTACTGAGCAGGAGACTGTATTTTCTCCAAATTTTTTTTTAAGGACTACCAGCTGATGGGAGTTTCTTCTTGCTTAATAATGAGCTTCTAAGGTTGCTCCTCTAGTCCCTTTTATGGACACTTGGAAGCAGGAAATGACATTATGGAATAGATGAAGGAAAGGCATATAAGCCAAGCTTCGATATAACACATATCACGTCCGCTCATATTCCATTGATTAGAACTCAAGTCATGCGGCCACACAGAATTGCAAAGGGCATGGTTAATATAGTATAGATGAGAGCCCAGGAAAAAAGCAAATTGATTTTGGTTAATAGCTAGCATCTCTGGCGATAAAATGTATGATCAGCTTGGGTTTAAATAAATACAATGAAAATTGCTCTATTACTGAGTATAGGAAGCACGCCTTATTCATAGGGAGTTGGTACTGTGCAGATCAGGTATTTCATGTAATGAGCTGCATAGATCTTCATTCAAACAAGAAAGACGGTGTTTTAAGCTCAAATCGCAAGGCTGTATGTAGCCTATACAAACAAGTCCATTGAGAGACTCTAGAAGAGTCAGAAAATTCAAATCTATTAGTCTACAGCTTTTGCCCTCATTTTTCTCCAGAGATAAGCTTGTGATTTTCTAGTGAAACGGTGAAGAGAGAGAATTTGTTCTCTGTATTACAGCCATATCACTAGACTGAGATCACCTTGTGGGTATGAAGGAGCTGTTCTTCGTTTCCCTCACAGTATCCGTACGGGATTTATGTCTTAAAACAATCTCTGGGAGCCATTGAGACCAGGGAGAGAATGTCTAACACATTCCTGTCAACAAAAGTGTTTCAAACAGACTGTAAACCTTTTAACTTACATTCTTAGCCTGCAGTTTAAATAAAAGGGAAATTTGTGTTAAGTAATGGACATTTCTATGTGTTGTTTCTCAAAATCAGTAAGTATAGATGCAATTTGATTTACATGGTTTAGAACAATGGCATCATTAACTGTCCTACAAACAAAGGTTTAACTAAGCTATAGCTCTGAAAAGGGTAGTAAAATACAGAATGTGAAAGTGTTCAAATTAATACGTAATTTTTCTATCACTTGGAACACCCAGAACTAGAGTCTAAAGCAGTGGTTCTCAACCTTCCTAATGCCGCGACCCCTTAATACAGTTCCTCATGTTGTGGTGACCCCCAACCATAAAATTATTTTCGTTGCTACTCTATAACTGTAATTTTGCTACTGTTATGAATCATAATGTAAATATCTTTTTGTTTTCCGATTGTCTTAGGCGACCCCTGTGAAAGGGTTGTTCAACCCCAAAGGGGTCGCGACCCACAGGTTGAGAACCGCTGTAAAGTGTAACATAAATTGAAAACATCAGTGTTAAACTTGGTCTCAACTTTTCTGTTTTTCTATTGTAATAATGAGCCCATCTATTATGAGAGGAAAAATAATTATCACTGAGGGAAAAAACAAAAAGAACTCAGAAAAGAAATGAAACACACATTTAGATAGCCTTGGTTACTAACTGCCATAGAGATATCTCAATCATTAGTGTAAATAAGAGTTTCAGTGTCATATTCTTTATTTCCTTATAATTACAAGAACATCAGTTACTTAATAAGTTATATAAATTTGGTTTAGCAAGAGATATTTGCGCACATATACAAACATATGTAAATAGAAGACCTCTGCAATTTTGCAGGGCCAGAAATTTTAAGTCACTTTAAATTATAAGCATTAATATTTAGTATATAACTAAGTTTTAAAAATGAAAAACATAACCACTAAATATAAACAAGTTTATTTCTATAAGTAGCTCTATAGAAAGGAATGTTCTAAAGAAATTTCTACTTTTTTTCCTGGATTACTTGTATTTCTAGACCTCTTTTTGAATAATTATACCAAATTATGACTTTTGTTTTACAAGTATCAGCATTCCTCTATTTTTTTTTTAGTTGTTTAAAGGTTTTATTGGGGAATTGGGGGAGGGAACAGTGTTGGGGAATTGGGGAAGGGGAACAGAAAGTTGCTGTCCTTTTGTTCTCCAGTCTAGTTGTGGAGGACGTCGCTTCACTGGCCCATGTTGGTGTAATGATCATTGTGCTCTTCCAGGGTGAGGCAGATCAGTCGCTGCCATTGAATGGCCACTCACGGCAGCTCACAGCCACTCATGCTGGCTAACTCATGGTATTTTATGGCAGCCCACTGCAGCCCCACTGCAGCCTATGCCATCACATGCCACTCACGGCAGCCCAGCTCCAGGTCAAGCTGTTGTTCACCATCTTAGCTGTAGAGGGCGCAGCATCACTGGCCCATGTGGGATCTGAACCAGCAGCCCTGCTGCTCAGAGCTCATGCTCCCAAGCCAACTCTCAACCAACGAGCCACTCGGCCAGCCCCAACATTCCTCTATTATTAAATTGTAAGCTTTTTAAATTTTATTTTAATTAATTAATTAATTTTGGATAGGATGATTTCCCTTTGGCCATAAGATGTTTTTATTTGCTTCTTATATAATGATCTATAATGAGCAGCAGTCATGCCTCTGGCTAGCTCTATGACATAGAGTAAATAATTTACCTAATATCTAAATTAGAAATGACAACACAAGCTTAAATTAGAATGATAATGTTAAAGTTGGACAATGTTTTAGCTTGCTAGGACTGCCATAATAAAATACCACAGACTGGGTGGCTTAAACAATAGAAATGTATTTTCTCACAGTTTTGGAGGCTGGAAGTCTCAGTGCAAGGTGCTGGAAGAGCTCATTTCTGCTGAGGTATCTCTCCTGGGCTTGCAAACGGCTGCCTTCTCCCTGTGTCCTCACAGGACATTTTTTCTGCTTGCACCCAGCCCTGCTGTCTCTTTCTCTTCTTATAGGGACACAAATTGTATGGGATCAGGGCCCCACCCGTATGACCTCATTTAACCTTGATTGCCCATGTCAAGGGCCTATCTCCACATATACTTATATTGGGGATTAGGGCTTTAGCATATGAATTTTGGAGGAATACCGTTCAGTCCATAACAATTTAACAGATGATAAAGTTTTCAGTAAAGTTCATCCTTTTTGTTTGGTTTTGTTCTGTTTTGTTTGGTTTTGAATAACGGATTGTTCTGATGTTGTCAAATGATTTCAACTATTTATAAAACAGTTATTTTTCCATTGTAACAATATGAAGCCTTATATGAACTGAGATGGGTGATAATAAGCAAAAGCACATCCTATTATCTAATAATGCTTATCTGGGGCAGTCACCTTCATCTTGGCAATGTTCCTAAAGAGATAACTTGTAGGTCCAGTCGTCAGTGAACAGACATTTGTGTAGACACACCCGGATAGCCATAAGGTGGCTTTCTGAAGTAAATGGCTGTGTCTCTGTCCAGTATTTAAAAATGGAAACACTTTTAGCACTGAGGCCAAACACATTTGCTTATTTAGAAAATCCTGATCACAGAGTGGTTGTTATTCACAATGTAATTGTAAGCTTTCATTTTGTATCATGGCCTCTTAGATAATATTGTAAAAACCAGTTGTGAGGACTCTACGTCTTAGGTCCTACCAACAACAACGACAAAAAAGGCAAAAAAATTCAAAGTGTCAGTTAAGCTGGACATAGGGAAGATCACAAACAGGGTTCTTGCTGATTATAACCTGCCCTGTGCAGGGCAGGCCGAGCATTGCCTCACTCTGCACTGTGTTTAGCCCAGCACTTCGTGCAGTTAGGCATCTGAAGAATGGATGAGGTGATGATGGCGACAGTGACGATGTCTCATGATCATATATTGCCACTCACCTGTGAGACAGCCTGCACATGCTGTTTGTGAATAACCACGGACTCCATATGACTCAGAGAAATGTACCTACTGCACTCAATTGGATATATGATTTTGGTTAGCAGACACATATTTTTATTGTTCTCTGCTTATAGGTTTCTGAAACCATCTTTTATTTCATTGCTTTGTTTCATCAGACAATTCATGAAGATATCCTCTTTTGTTTATGAAAATTGTTGAATTTTCATCCCATTGGGTCCTTACTATCAAATCCTATATCAGACCTTGCATTGTTTTCTCATAAAATTTTCATAGTTAGTGTGGATCATTTAATAGAAAGTACCCTAAAGCTGTCCTCTAAGACCCTAATTTTCTAAAAAATGTATCTTTAAGTAAAATATATCAACAAACACAAGTGAAAATGGAATTTAAACGTTAGTTGGATGTTAGACAAAGGAGGTTCTGGTGTGTGAATGGGTGCTAGCTGACTGAATCTATTCCTCTTTATTTTCAACTATGTGCAACTGAAAATGTACTTTTCCTTCACAGTAGTTTTTACAAATGAAATTAAAATAATTATGTAATTATTTGTTTAGAAACTTTTTCCTGCATCCTATTATATATCTGCGAGGGCAGGGATTTGTCGTCTTTACTTTTTATCTCTTGCATTAGTCACAGTGTCTGACACATATTAGGTTCTCAGTACATATGAGGTCTGACAATTAAGTTTGCAAACTTGTTGCAATGATGTTACTAATCTTTTTTGATATCAGAGGGGCTATTCACTATGAATTTGTACCAACTGGACAAAGGGTTAATCAAGTCTATTATTTGGAAGTGCTGAAAAGGCTGGGTGAAAAAGTTAGATGAAAATGACCTGAACTTTTTGCCAACAATTCATGGCCCTTGCATCATGTTAATGAACCAACTTACATGGCATTGTCTGTGAGGGAGTGTTTTTTTTGTTTTGTTTTTGTTTTTTAGCTGAGCCATCCTGCCACCTGTTGGCAGCTCAGCGGCAGCTCAGCTCAGACCAGGCATCAAACCAGAGACCCTGTTGCTCAGAGCTCACACTCTTCAATGAGCTCTTAACCAACTGAGCCACTTCGCTGGCCTTGTGAGGAAGTTTTTAGCCAGTAAACAAATAACTGTATTGGAACACTCTCCCTACTCCCCTGATCTGGCCCCCAATGACTTCTTTCTTTACCCAAAGAAAAAGGAAATATTGAAAGGAAGACATTTTGATGACATTCAGGACATCAAGGGTAATACGATGACCTCTCTGATGGCCATTCCAGATAAAGAGTTCCAAAACTGCTTTGAAGGGTGGACTAGGTGCTGGCGTCAGTGCATATCTTCCCAAGGGGAGTACTTTGAAGGTGACTTTAGTGATATTCAGCAATGAGGTATGTAGCACTTTTTCTAGGATGGGTTCACAAACTTAATTGTCAGACCTCATATATACGGAATAAAATGAATAAGTCATTAAATAAATCAATATAGGGCACAGACGTCATGATTCACATTAGAATGCAGTTCTAACTTCTTACTGATTCCAGTGCTTTTTTACTGTAGGTAATTTTGCTCCTCGTGGGACATTTGGCAATGTATGGAGACAGTTTTAGTTGTCACAACGGGGGACATGTGTAACTATACCTAGTGGCCAGAAATGCTGCTTAACATCCTATAATACACAAGTTAGCCCCACAACAACGACTGCTGCTCTGTCAGTGGAGCTGAGGTTGAAAAACCCACAATGCTGATGGGTCAGGCTGCCATCTTCCTTCAGCCACATCTCTGGCTTATTTTCCTTTCACTAGGTCCACCCTGAACTTCCACCACATGCTTGTCTACATTAAGTCTTCCTGGCCTTACCACCTGGCACTCTTATTCTTAGAAATGTTTTGTTTTTCTTCGTCTTTTATATGAGTAATTACTCATTTTTTAGATTTCAGCTTGACTCTCCACCAAACATGATGCTAATTTCTGTCCTCAATTCTTATGTTTATTTTCTTCACAACAGTATTGAAATATGTATCTGCATGTATGTACATATGCGTCTTTGTCCATTTCTGTTTGATTTTAGATTCGTGAGGATAGGGACTTTGTTTAGCGTAGTGGTAGCATGTGGTAAGTGCTCAAACATTTGTTAAGTAGCAGAAAGAAGGGCAGTGTTGTTGGGATGTAGCAAGTTGTATTTGGGAGACTTATTCTAGGTGAAGTTAGATAAGTAGGTTGGCAAGGCCTTATAGGTCATGGACTATCATTTCAAATGTATCCTAAGTGCAGTAAGAAGGCATTACATTGTTTTCAAAAATAGGTAATCAGATATGATTTTTTAAAAAATATTATTCTGTCTGCTGTGGAAAAATTCAATTAGAATGAGAGAACATAGGGGCAGGATAACCAGTAAAGAAGCTATGACAGTGGCAATGGTAACTTGGACCCTTAGTGTTAATAGTGGATATGGCAAGCAGTAGTGACTTTTAGATATATCTTTATGTATTGGATGTTTAAGAATAAAGAAATAGATTCATCAAGAATAATTTCTTAGTTTTTTAACTTGAGCAACTGGTGGGAAGTGAATCCAGTTTCTTGTCTTGGAGAAGACTCAAGAAGGAAAATGTTTTAGATGATAAAAAATAGTATCATTGGAGCCATATCATGTGTATGATACTTTTACATCATTGAAGGAAGAATATCAGTTTATTGGATGTCTGCAGTCCAGAAGAGTAATATCATTTTGACATATAAATTTGGAGTTTATCAGCTTAAAGCTGCTGTTTAAAAAATTAACCCTACATCAGATTTTTACAGATTGAGTGAAGCTACAGAAATGTTATATGCCAAGATCAAAAGCTATGACCTACTAACATTTAGAAGTGAGGTAAAACAAGAGATGCAAATATAAGAGATTGAAATGAGCATCCAGTGAGGTGAACAGGAAGCCATGGAAATCCACGAAGGAGAGTCTTTTAGGAGGAGAGGGTAGCCACTTGGGTTGAATGTGTAAAAACGAGTCAGATGGGCACACAGCAGGACCCTTTGGGCTTGGTAACACTGGTGACATTCATTATTTATGAAATTGTGCTAAGGGCTGGGAGTAAAGGCCAAACTGAAGTGGTTTAAATACTTAAATGGTATTTGAGTGGAAATAGGCTTTCTGGAGCGCTCTTTTGAGAACTTTTGTTATGAAAGGCCTGGCAATACTGGACAGTAGCCATAGAAAAGCATGCGAGGTCCAGAGAAGAATGTATGGAAGATTCAAAAGTATGTCAGAAGGCTGATGGAATTATATCACAGAGAGAAAGGAACTTAAGGTGCAAGAGAGAAAAGAAATAACAGAATTGTCTGGTTATAAATCTCTTCTTTCTCAACTCCAAACCCATTCTTCTTTTTCCTGCTCTGGGATGTTTGACACGGATGCTGCAAACACATTTCTCATTTACCAGCTGGTTTCCTGTTAGGCTTTACCAATTGGAGGCATTAGAGGGAGCCTGAAAGTAGGAAAAAAATTGAGGGATTTTTTTGTGTTCCTTTGTTGTTCCTGTCAGTTGTTCCTCCCAGCAACACCTGGTTCCAATTCCTAGCTTCCTGCTGTACCCTCACAACCAGCCTCGCTGAAGCCCTCAGAACTGGAAATTCGCCTGGCAAGGGGAGGTGTCCCCTCCACCCTCATCAGAGAGCCCGGTGCCAGCTTCACAGGGCTTTTCTTTTAGGTCTGATACACTGGACCCCTTTCCTTTGTTCTTCAGCTCTAGAGAAGCTGCCTCGTGTAAACTTTACGTGTTCTCTTTCAGCTTTTTCAGTCCTCTATTGTGTGTATAACTGATTCACTATATTAAATTCTCTATGTTGAAGTAACTTGTATAGTTTTGGGTTTCCTGTGGAAGCACTGGCCTTTTTTAGGAGAAGGGATTTTGTCACAATTGCAGCAGGAGAGAGATGGATATAGTTGCAGGATGAAGTACATGCAGCAAAGTGAACCGCTGTAAATGAGTGAGGGAGCTCATGATGGGGGAGGGGCATTCAGAAATTGGGGAGGAAAAGGGAATGCTTGGGTGGGAAGCCATTAGGGGAACCCTGAAAGATTGCCAGATGGTATTGCGTACCCCTGGGCCTGGGATCATAGTTTTCTTTGGATGTTCTGCTACTCCATGGTATTTTGGGGCCAAACCATGAAGGGCCATGAACACCATGCTAGGGAATTTCAAATATGTATAATAACACATAGGCCAGTCACATGGCACACAGACCACCCTTCCCCTGTACTGGTGGTAGATCCTTGTACCATGTCCTGCTGAGCTTTATAACACAGTACACCAGACAGCTGCAAACAAAATCAATCTCCATTGATATGTGTATTTGTCAGCTCCCACAGCTGTAACAAAAAAACACGATTGAATGACTTTAAAAAACAAAAATGTGTCTCACACTTCTGGAGGCTAGAAGTCCAAGATCAAGATTCCAGCCAGCCTGGTTTCTGGTGAGATTTCTCTTCCTGGTTTGCAGATACTGGCCTTCTTGCTACGTCCTCACATGGCCTTTCCTCAGTGCACATACACAGAAAGAGAGGGAGAGAGATGGAGAGGGAGAGGGAGAGGGAGAGGGAGAGGGAGGGAGAGGGAGAGGGAGAGGGAGAGGGAGAGGGAGAGGGAGAGAGAGAGGGAGAGGGAGAGGGAGCGGGAGAGGGAGAGGAAGTTTGCATGTACACCTTAGTGTGTGCTCTCATCTTTCTTCTTATAAGGCCACAGATCATAGTGGATCATGGCCCTAGACTTATGAGTTTATTTCATCTTAATTACTTCCCTAGAAGCACCATCACTGAATACAGCCACACTGGGGATTAAGTCTTCCACATATGAATTTAATGGGACACAAAACTCACTACATAACAGCATGTAAGTGGGAACCTCCTTACCGTCTCTTAAATAAGCAATTTCTCAATTGAGAGCTTACCATTAATTTTTTTCATAAGGATATCACTTATAGCAGTATGGAGCATGAATTAGATGAAAGGATAAAATCGAAACAGAGAGACCACTTGGGAGGCAAGTAGCTAACATTATGAAGCTGAATTAAGATGCTATAAAGAAAGAAAAAGTCTGTCTCATTTACGTATTTGCTCATGTTTTGATCCTGCTTATATGTCATCACTGCCTTTATGTAGGACACTATAAATCATGAAGGGATAAGCCCAGATTTTGATGTAACAAATGTGCAATAAAGAACTTATCAAGAGCTAGTAGTGAACTGGGATGATATTTCTGTGAAAACAGAGCAGGCTGTAATATGCAGTGTTCTCCCACCTTTTTGAATAAGGAAATCTTGTTTTTGTAGCATGCCATGAGACTAGCACTTCACAGAGCTGCACTTTGTGAAATGTTCGTTTAGAGCAGCGGTTCTCAACCTTCCTAATGCCGTGGCCCCTTAATACAGTTCCTCATGTTGTGGTGACCCCCAACCATAAAATTATTTTTGTTGCTACTCTATAACTGTAATTTTGCTACTGTTATGAATCGTAATGTAAATATCTTTTTGTTTTCCGATGGTCTTAGGCGACCCCTGTGAAAGGGTCATTCGACCCCCAAAGGGGTCACAACCCACAGGTTGAGAACCACTGGTTTAGCGGATGTCTGACAGGATATGACCTCTGATATAATGACCTTGATATCCAACTTCTACTTAAGCCCAAGGATGAACATCTCCAGGAAGTGAAATATTATTAACAATATACACAGGGAACAAAAATAGCAGAATGCACATTTATTAGCAGGGGGAGGTCTTTCACAAAGACTAGAAAGGTGGCATTTCGTGGCAATCATTTTATGCCATATACTGGGGGTGCCAAAATAATGTATACAAGTGGACACTTTGGTCAGCGTTGCTCAAGCAGGAGTTTGCCATAGTCAGAAGTGTGTGGACGCTGATGGGAACCACTTTGAGCACCTCTTGTAATTGCAGAAGTCAAACGTGACTTGTATTCATCTTTTGTTACCAGTATATATTATTACACTTTTAATATAGTTTTCCTTTCTTAAAATGTGCATACAGTTTTTTGGCACCCTCTGTATGTAGCTTGAAGCTCTATTACCTACAGAAAAGAACTTCATTTATTAATTTATTATGGGAACCACTGTCCCAGTGGCCATATAAATTGTTTATCATTATAATAGCTTATAATTTTGAGCACCTTTATGCCAGTTATTCCTCTAAGTATATGTATTACATCTACTTAATTCTTCCCCAACCTCTGAAGTAGCCACTATTATCAGGCCCATTTGATAGATATGGAAACTGAGTCACAAAGAAGTCAAGTAATTAACTTAGCCAGGTGATACAGGTGATGGAGCCAGGTTATGAGTTGACACAGCTGTCTTCAGAGGCAGCACTGACGTTCTGTACGATTCGGATTTTAATGTCCATCACCCTGTCTTGGAAAGAAAGAGGCATGGAGCTGGAAGCTTGTGCCGAGACCAGGGATTCAGACTCACGGAAGTTGAATGCTCATGTATTTCATAGCCTCTGAACACCTTGGCTTTTCTCCCTGGGAAGCCCGGGCACAGGCACGGCCATTTTCCTCTGCCATCACTTTTCTAGGATCCCTTAACAACCTGCACCACTGCTGAAGAAAGGCATCCTTTTTTAAATCTATTGATAAATTCAAACACATTTTGGTTCTGGCAGAAATCCTTCAGTCTCATTGTATTTTCTAGATCGGTTTCTATAAGATTAATGCTCAGTGGTTAATATAGTTCCCTCTATTCCAAATTTTGGATACTTCACCATCAAAAACTGAAGTACTTGCCCCCACCCCGCCCCAGCTTTCCAGACACATTTTGTTCATAAAATGTGTTACCATTACCCCCAGCCCATTTGTGTTTACTCCTTTCCTTAACTTTGTCTTTGTGGTTAGTTTCATATATTTATCATATTGTTTAGTCTTCCAATGGGAAATTCTTAAATATACAGACATATTTTCTGCCTCTGTGATAGCTCTAAATCACTCAGCATAACTCGAAATGAGCTTGTAGAGTAAATAAACCACCTTGCAGATACTCATTAACTGATCGAAATGTCTCTATTTTCAAATCATTTTTGATAATACTACCTTATATAGTGGCTTGATTTTTAGTCAAAAAGTTTAATGAAAATTCACTAATTTAATGTATTTGTGAATTCTTGTATTTAGATACCATATTCACTTAGACATTCCTAATGATTATGTAAATTTTGATAACTATATAGTTTTACATCAAAATCGGAAGTCAACATGTTTAATTTTAATTTCTGATCACTAGGGAAGTCAGTTTACCAATTCTTAAGAAGCAGCATTTGTCGCCTTCTAGAGAAAAAATGATCAGGTTAGTGTAGGTGGAATTTGCTCTTTTACATTTGGTGACTGGAGAGAGATACAGAGAGCAAACATACGGTTTATATTAAAATCATATTAGGTATAGATGGTGTTCTTTTCTAAATCTTCTCCAGATTGGAGCATAACCTCTGCATTTTTATATTATTAAACTCTTCAATGCTGCTCTTGTCAGGGGCTGATTTGCTGCTTTGAAATTCATCTAGAATTCCTGCAACCAGCCTCCTCTCTCCTCACTCCAGGTCCTTTTGTGTTTCAATGTGACATTTTCCTATCCATACAGATCAGTTGTTTATAAAGGAAAAAATTTCCTGTGTCTGATATTTCTGGTTAAGTTACTAAATATTTCATTGCCACATATCCTCTGTAGCTGTGAAATCCAGCCATCACTTTAATTTCTGAGTGAAAAGGGAAATCATTATGGTGGACTTTTATCTTGTTAGCAGATGTGCACTTGGTTTCTATTACGGAATATATTTGTAATCATCTAAAACCCCCAGCACCAAGGTTTTTAAAGTAAAACTATCCATAACAACATTTTTTTAAACGGAATTCACAAATGTGTCATAGTTATATTTATCAGTAAGCATGCTGAATGTGTATGTGTGAAAAACTCTACACACGCACACACACACATACGCACGCACACACACGCATGCACGTAAGCTCGTACATATATGGATCTCTGATCAGCCCATTTATGCTATTTAAATAGAACATCTAGCTATTTCAACAAATTGCCCAGAAAAGAGTGGCAATAAATCATTCATGTTATTGTTGTTGTTGTTGTTATCCTAAGACTTAATAGAAATGGCAGGATTTTTTGCCCTGCGTGTCTCTCCTTCCTCCCACTTGTGCCTTTGTCAATTAATGGGTAAAGTTACTGAGTCTACAGGGCTTATGGCTAATCAGGGAGTTTCACTTATTGGTTTAGGTAAAAGCTTTCAGAATGTTAATGCATCACCCAACGTGTGCCTGGCAGCATACTTTTGGCAGGAAATACTTCCAAAGAGAATAGTCTGGAAAGCACACCGCGCTCAAGCCTGGAATTTACCTCTCAGGCAGCTCATACCCTCTCTTGTCTCTCCCTATTAAATTATTCATTCACTTTAGATAGTTATATTTAGTAAAATGGATCATTGTAAGAAGGGCCGTTTTTTAAACATTTTGTGTGTACGTGGATGCTCAGGCATGTACTGTCCTCTTTAGTTCTTGCTCTCATTGCCCCACAAACCCATCATCAATCGTGTGATAATCTTATTCTTGCCTTGGATACTTTCATTTGGCAAAGTATTATATTCCAGACAGAAGTTTCTACTGCCCTTTTCACTGAAAGACCTTTCCTTGGCAGATGTCTCCCTAACCTAAATATTTGTGCATGATCTCTCCAAATGTTCCAACAATGCCGGGCAAACATACAATCCTTTTTTCTCAGCAGTGATATTAGTATTTCTTTTGGCCATTTTATTAAAGATCATTGTAGCACCCACTTAGTAAGTCACCAAAGACATGGCAGATTATCAGCTCACTCTGTGGCCAACTTTATTTCAAGCTTGTTTTATCGTCTCCTCTTTCCCCACGGAGGGAGCAGTGTTTATTATATTATGAACCCAGGAATGCTACCACACACTCAGTTTGTTTCAAAAACTTCAGGTTTTTGAGGTTTTGGATTTTTATATACGTTATGCCACAGGCAGAAAAATACCAGGGGAAAACATGCAGGGCTGGTGCGTGGAGCTGGCAGGTGGCTGACACCTCTTTGGTTTTGCAACTCATTTTGTAAAAGTCGAGTTTTGCAGTTGCTGCTGTGCCCCACCTGTTGGCAGCTCACCCCATCCAGCTTCCTTCCCACTGGGTTTACTGTTCAGACTCGCTGGCAAAACCCCGTGGTCCTGGGGCTCTTGTCGCTCGCTGAAAACGCACAGAGCAGGACCCACCCACTGATTCCTTCAGTTTCTGAACTTCTGAAATGGAGAACTCCATAAGTGGGGAGTTTTAAGAAAGTCTCTACTCCACAGTTGTTAAGTATTTTGTAATCCAAGTACATAACCACACTTTCTCTGTCAAGACTCATGGACACTTGTTGCTTGTGGGTTTCTGGAGCAGTCAGTGTGTTAATTTCAGGCATGTGCTTCAAATTTTGGAATGAAGACAGTGATTTGGTACCAGCACCGATGCAAGCTGTGTCTCCTCGGGGAGCATGCCCCATAGAGAGCAACCATTTAAATAAAGTAACAAGTGTGGCATTTTTCAATTGAGCTCAGTATTTCTAGAATTGTTTCCTGGGGTGATGGAAAGGGAACTAAATAAAGAAGAGGAGTTTTAAGGATATATGGGGAAGAATTCACCGTAACTTGTTGAGGTTTCTAAAGGCCCTCTTGATACAAGAGTAATAGCACTGGTTTAAGAGTTTTGTTCCTCAGTTTATTCTCTAATGGTAAGAAGATGATACACACATCCTACATGGCTGAGGAAATCCAAATGAAAAGATAAGAGTAGTTATTGGGATTAATACCGGTAATGCCCATTGAGGAAATTATAATGCTGTCATAAACACAGCTGGGTGATCTGCCACCATGGCCGTAGGTGACAGGACCTCAGTGGGCACCGGAACACCAATCTTCCCATCCAGGTGCTCACCATTCTGCTAAATATAAGGCCCAGAGGGCTGTGCTTCAGATCTGTACAAAGGAAAATTCCATATCTGCTTTGATCAGCCTTCAGAGCAACAGGCCAGCTTTGGCACGCTCTGGACTACTAACAGTTGCCTTATTGTCATGTTTCTGTGTTTTGTCCACCCCACAATTCAATGTCAAGTGTTATATTTGTTGATTTGTTAAGAGCCCCATCTCTGCTAACCATCTCTACACGCTGTGGCCTATTGATGACCAAAGATCTGACTGCAGGACCATGTTTTACTTTAATGTATTCTAGACCTGTGCTGTCCAATACAGTAGCCACTATCCACATATGGCTATCTACATTTCAATTAAGTAGTATTAAAATTTCAGCTTGTATGAAGTATTTAGAGTAGTCAAATTACATAGAAACAGAGCATAGAACCGTGGCTGTCCATGGTCAGTGGGAGGCAGACATAGAACGTTGCTATTTGATAGTTATAAAGTTTCTGTTGTATAAGATGATTATGTTCTAGAGTTCTGCTGTCCACCTTTGCACCTCTAGTTAACAACACTGGGTTGTAAATTTAAAAATTGGTTATGAGAGTAGATCTCATGTTATGAGTTCTTACCTGAACAATACAAGAAATTCGACCCCTTAGCCACACTAGCCAACTAGCTGGAGCTCAGTGGCCACACAAGGCCATGGCTGCCATGTTGGAAAGCACAGATACAGAACATTCCCCTCAGGCAAACTTCTATCAGAGAAGCCCAGTGAATCTGTTAGGAGTGTTTTTGTTTGTTTGTTTGTTTTTTTAACCTCCAAAGACAAAGCAAAGTCTTTGAATCAGATGGGGCACATGGGTTGTAAGTATCAGCCAACATAATTCAAACAGGTTTATCACTAAAGGGAATACATTCACTCATGAAACTGGAAGGCATCAGTATTGCTTTGATTTGGCGGCATGATAGACTTGTCAACCCTTGTTTTTTTGCTTGTTTATCTTCCTATTCTGATTTATGTCAGCTAGAGTCTAAGGGCTGTCTTCTCGACATGGTCACAAGGGCTTTGTGCAGGCTTACCAGGACTACATAGTTCTACAACTCTAATAGCATTACCTATTTTCAGAACATAGAGGAAGTGTATATATAGTTTTTTTCTTTAGATGTAATCACAAACTGTTCCTGAAGCTCACCAGCACAAATTTCATCACTTCCCTGCCTCGAAACAAGCCTGTGGTTAAAGAATAGGATTACATGGCTTAGTTTAGGCATCAAAGAAAGGAGTGTGTGGATGCATGAATGAAAATCAGGAACGTTAAAGAGAGGGAATGGTTGGTAGGAAAGCGCCCAGAATGTCTATTAATGCTCTGTATTAGTGGTTTTCAACAGAAGGGATTTTGCCCAGCAGGGAACACTTGGCAATGTCTGAAGACATCATTAATTGCCATGACTGGTGATGTTCTACTGTCATCTCGTGGGTAGAGGCCAGAGATTCTGCATAACATCCTACAGAGCACAGGGCAGTCAACAAAGGTTTATTTGGGCCAATACCAACAGTGCTGAACTTAATAAATCCTGTTCTGTTCTAGGGTAGCATGTGGAATCAAGTTTAAGTTTTAAAATTAACTTTAATAATTTGCATAACTGAAAATACAGAGTTAGGCCTGGCATCAGACATGATCTGATCCACAGACTTACAAAGTCTCACACACTCCACCTGCACTCCCTTACCATTGTCTTGGCGCTTCCGTCACCTAGATTCTCAAATTATTTCATGCTAGCACCAATGGTTGCTATACTCCCACGTTGTTACATTTATGAAACAAGCCATCTAGTGAGGAGAAATTTACATTTCCAGTAGTTTTCACAAAAGAGAGGCTGCTTCTTCCTCAGAACCTGCCAGCAGATAGCTTCTTTCTTCCAATTGGCCGGAATTGCATCACCTGTCTGTATTTGAACCAGTCTATCATGAAGAATTTGGTCACTTTTGCCTAACTGTCGCATAGCTGAGAACAGGAGGCAGGTCATTTTATGAAGGAAAACCTGGCCGCACTGGTTGGGAATGGGGGAGACTGATTACATGTAGACGACTAGCAGATACCGATGATAGTAGCTGGATAGCATCCGTATTAACTCTGGCTGGCATCTGGCAGACCAGAATTGGTATGTGACTCTGACAGAACTTGGAACTGCAGAAGCGGGATGGTGATCAAACATGTTCACGGAACACTTGAAGCATGTGCTTAATCAGAGAGCTGGTTTGCTATTGGTTCCTTGTAATCTGATTCTTTTGAATCACCTACTACTACACTTTATGTAACCTTCCATTTCAGTGAAAGGAGACATCTGTATTTTTACTTCTTCGTGTGAGATTTTCAAGTCCATTTGTATCTCTACCTTTTATGAGTTGTGCAGCTTAGAGAAATCACTGAATTTCTGAGCGACATAGCTGCTTCATTTGAAAAAGTGGTGATAACAACAGTACCTACTTCCTAGAGTTGCTTTGAGAATTAAATTTTAAAAGTGGATAGCAATTTTAAGGAGTAACTGCATGTTGGTAAATGCTCAATCAACATTAGCTATGATTGTTACTAAAATGGCGTGCATATATCTAAGACCATATATCATTTCCACTTTATTGTTTTTAATCTAAGAATTATGCAGCAATATTTCCATGACGCTTCTTTCTAAATTATATCTGTTGAATTCTGAAATAGCGTGTTTTAAACATTCCTGGTACTACTGATATAAAAAATGTCTTCCTCATTTCTGTTATTTAATAAAGGCTCTTTTCTGAAATCTTTGATTCATTTTTTAGATAGAAAAATATATAGAGAGATATAACTACTCAGCATATTTTCTATTATTTTCCAAAGTTATCATCTTTAATTGAAAAAAAAAAAGGAAAACAATAACCCCACTTCCACTAAGACTTAAAGATAGAAATGCATAGCAGATATGTGCCGCTGTTGTGTTTAATTTTCCTCCTTTTATACATGAATAAGCAGAAAGAGAGAAATGAATGTGGCTTGAAAAGCTGGAGACAGTTTTCAATTCAACTCAGTTTACCTCTACATTAGAATGACATATGGTTATAGGTAGTCTCCATATCCCATAAAAGAAAAAAGTACCTAACATTTCTTGGATGCCTACCTATTATATCTCAGGCAGATAATGGGCAATTAATTAATAAGACAGATGTTATCTTCATTTGGAGATAACATTAAATCTCTGAAAGTTAAGTAACTTGCTGAAAGTTGAGAAAGTGAAGAAACTGGGATTTGAACAGGGATCTACCGTAATTGATGTCCAGTTGTTGTTATTTTTTCCTTCTCCATTCCAGCTGCCTCAGAGACCATCCACATGCACCAGTACAATTGATTCTGTCAGGAGCTCAAAAAGATTCCTTGTGTTTTGTGCCTATGTTCATCTTGTTCTTTTTACATGGAATGTAGAATGGTGCTTGTATGTGTATATTTTCCCTGGGAGGAACTGTTTCTCTCTTAGTAAGGCATGGGTTATATTGAATTTCTTTTGTTTGTGTTTGCTTTCTGTGCATGTTTTCTTATTTATCAACCCTCTTGATACAAGTTCTGAATTCCTTGTGTCTCTCAGAAATTTTTATCATGGTCCATGAAAATATATTTTCCCTTCTGTCTATAAATCCTTTCATCTCATTCATTAATTTAACAAATATGTGTGCAGAATTATGTGCTAGGTCACTAAAGTACTCCTCAAGTTTATGCTAACCTCCTTAAGTAAGGACTGCCGGCTTGAAGTTAGACATTTTGCTTTTGTTGGTTTTTTTCTTTTCATGATTTCAAACTATTTTCTTCCTCCATTTCAATGGTAAACATAGCACAGTTTGATGTTCCTCTGATATTTTGAAATAATGTATTGTCTCAAAAAACTTACCCTGTTATTCCATTGTAAGAAAGTTTATTACCATAAGGTCTCCACTCTTAAATTTATAACATCATAATATGTAAATTTAGTATTTTAGATTACTTTCTAAGATATATCTTAGCGGACTTTAATGTGATTTCAAAACAGTTTCATTTGTCTGAGAAAGGATCATTACTAACTTTATCTGGATACGACTTTTAGAATGAAAAGAAAGAATAAAATATAGAATATCAATGATGAGGGTGATGCTAAAGAGGGAAAAAATAGTGGACAATTGTCAGAGAGATGAACTTTATGTTTTATATTTAGTAGTGAAGATAAACAGGCAATATGCTTCTAGCTGGTTAGTAGAATAAACATTGTGCAGGCTTTAAAAAAAATTCCAAAAGCATGGACACATTTTTTCTTATGTTGGTTTATCTACTGCAGTGTAACAAACCACCCCAAAACTTAGATCCTTGAAATATCAACCATTTTATTAGATCTCCAGATCTGGTGGGTCAGAATTCAGGCAGGAGTTAGCTAGCTGACTTTCCTACTTACATGGCACCAACCAGGGTAACTTGATTATATTCTTCTGGTGGATGGACTGCTTTGGAGGGTCCAAGATGGCTTCTGTCACATATCTGGCACCTTGGCAGGAATACGCTGAAGACTGGACTTAGCTGGGAGGGTGAACTGCAGGTTTCACAGATGGCTTTTCTAGTAGCATGGTCTCACATAAGTAACTTCTTACTCTCAGGATTCCAGAGAGTGTGTTTTAAAAGCCTTGGGCAGAAGCTGCAAGACTTCTTTTGACTTAGCTTCATAAGTCCCAGAATGTCACCGCTGTAGTGTTGTATTAATAAAGCAAGTCACAGTTTCAAATCCAGATTCAAGGGGAGAGGGATTAGACTCTACCTCTCAGTGGGCAGAGTATCAAAGCATTTCCAGCTATATTTAATCTATCATATTCATCTTTTGCTGTATGCAGTATACTCTAAATTAGGTAATGGGTTAATTTTCAGCAGCAGTTTCTAGCCTTAATGGTATTACAACTGAGAGAGGAACAATGTATAATAAAGCAAAAAAAGAGCCAAAAAAGGTAAATATATAAAAATCATCTATGTGCTTATAGTTAATGACACTAGAATTACCTGCATCGTGGCCACAATCCAATTTGTAATATTCACATAGGTTAAATGAACTTGAAATAGATAAGATGAAAATACTGGAGTTTACACGTCAGAAGAAAAGTTGCTTATTAGCTTATGGTTTCCTATTCTTGTTTTTTTGTGTTTTTTTTTTGTAGAGGGCAGTGTCACTGGCCCTCACATGTGGGATCTGAACCGGGGCCCTCTGGTGTCCCAAGCCAGTTCCTAACCATCGTGCCACTCGGCTGGCCCAAGGTTTCCTATTCTTTAAATTTCTCAGCCCTGCTAGTGATATAATTTGCATTGCCTATGCTTCTGTGCCAAGTTACAAATCAGTGGGCAGAGCAGTGATTTTTAGGAATATGGCTCCTTTTTAGAGAAGCGAAGCAAAGGAGTATATGATGGGGAGTTCTTCCCAGTGGATCAACTCTGACCTCAAGACAAACTTCCCCAGGGACCCCAAATTAAATTCTTTTATTCTTGTCTCTTTAATGAAGTTACTGAAGGGTACATATCTCAGGTTCTTTCTCCAGATGTCATGGTTCCTGTTCATAAATTTTTCACATTTCTGCTATTGGCTAAAGTGACACCTACTACAAAAAATAAACCCAATTGACAGGAACCAAGATGAGATGGGTCGTCTTTGCTCTTTTCTAGTAGAGCTTTTGCTGGACCTTTCCATAAGGTTAAAAAGCATCAGAACATGAAATGAAGATGGCCTAGTCTGTTTTGATAATGATTATCACTGGTTATGATTCTATTTAAATTTACATAAACACAAATTATTAAGCTAGCAGACAAGAATTTTACAACTGGAGAAAATGGAAATAAAGCTGGAATACACTTAATTATCTAAATTACTATCAATATCTATCATTACAAAGTACCAACAGCAGTGCAATTTTGTCCTAAGCCTCGAAGCACTCAACCAAAAAGAGAATCTACATGTATTCCTACAACCCCCAGTGGAGGTGTTGAAATTACACACGCTTTCACTAATTTAAAGAGGGACTTTCACACTGGGATGCATTAAAAAGAGAACATTTAAATAATAAGCAATTTGCTTTGCCTGTAATTGAATTCCCCTTGCTGTTATTGCTAATTATTGACAATATTTGTGATTGACTAAGAAGCTTTTGCATTCTGAAACAAAGTTATTTTTCTGCAGGATCTTAAAAGACAGTGACTGTCTTTTCTATATCACAGACTGTTGCCATGGAAATGATTATGATTTGAGAAATGTATCAGCAACATGCAAAAAATTGCTCTGTACAGAGAATTCCCTTGCCTTCACGGCTCTGGGCATTGTACAGTCTTGCATAGTAAGTACATGATAATGACTTCTCACATTTATGTAATGTGCCTTTGTTTTACAAAGTACTACATAATAGACAGAGCATGGTATATGCAACTATAAAGGAAGGAGTAGAAAAGTAAATCGAAGGCAACGAAATGGAATTATTCTATATTTTTGGACAGATTTACAATTGAATTAGAATATAAACTATGCTTTTGAACATCTTAACATTGAGAGGCTATTTGTAAATAGTAGTGATCTTGATAAGAAAATACCTAATCAATGTTTTATTTGACAGCAGATTTTCTATTCCTGGGACTATTGAGCCCATTTGTCTGGCAGGACAAATATTTTTGCCCAGATCTTTAAAAGAGGCTTTCCTACTTTCCATATGCTAATGTCTAATATGGCATAGCTTTTGAAAGATTATTGAGATAATCTATCCCATAGACTCGAGAGCATTGGCCTAAGATGGCCTTGTTGGAAGACTAATGTATGTGGATCTTGCTTGGAGAAAAAGGGAATGGAGAAAATAAATTGAATACCTTAGGACGAGTGAGAGAAGCAGAGATTAGGTGCCACGAGAGCTTTGGTTTCTGACTTTCTGGTTTCGTACTCCAACTCCTCGAAGCTAGGACTGCTTTGCCCTTTTCAGTTGAGTTCTGTACATGGATTTTTTTTTTAAACTTTGCAAGTAGAAAGACTTTAACTCAAACTGAAATAGATATGAGCAATGGAATAGCCAGCATCATGTAGACAAAGAAAATGCAGAATTAAATATGAAATAAAGGTGGTGGCCAGAAAATTCTTCTGCTTGAGACCCAAGCCTGAGAGTCTGTGGTGTGCAGAGGTGAGGCAGCTATTATAGCCTGTGGCTCTGAGAACGTACACTGCATGTCTGCTTGGAGGACTCCATTATCATGTTACCAGGCTGGAAGTAAACCCAGACAAGGACAAAAACAATACATCAACTCCTCAGGGAAGCCCTTTTGTATTCACGGTCAGTTTCTGTGCCTAATCCAAATTGGCTGATGTACTAGGTGGCTGTCAGTAGAATATTTGCTTTTTTGGCAGAACTAAATATTCTGATAATGACAATGTCAGTATTTGGGGGAACAGGGAGATTTGAAGAGTTGCATGGCACTCTCCAATGTGCAACCCACCCCAACCTACAACCATTAGTGAAGAAATAGGGTGATCCCTTCTTATATGAGGAATGATTCGAGTTGCTCTTCAGCTAAAGCTCATTTTCCCAAGTAAATCTGGGGAGGGAAGACACTTTATTGCAGGGTTGTAATATTGCATTATTCCAAGGATGGCATCAATTATCATGCAACTCTTTGCAGCAGCCCCTTGCATCTGTTCCAGCCATGTTCTAGCCCTAGAAAGAGATTAGAAAACTCAAGATCCCCAAAACCTTGACTAGGGATGAACTTAAATTAATAGGACAACAGTGATGTAATTACAGGAACCCAATGTAGAGAATTTAGAAAAAGCCAAATTAAAAACAAAAGCTATTTGAAGATTGAAAAATCTCAAAAAGAGGCCAGAAGAGAGGGCCAGAAGAGCATTTAATAAAAAAAAAATAAAAAATAATAATAAATAAAACAAAACTAGAAGAGATAGGATTGTAGCTTTCTGACTTCAAGTCCCATGGTTGTATTTACCAAAAATAGCATTGGCCAAAGCTGCAGTCTTGGCCAAATAAAGTTGCACAGATCAAAGAGCAGGCCAGTGGGAGCTGCTGGAAATTAAAGTGAAATCATGGCAGCATGAGACCTGAAGAAGGAATGAGACCTAAATTCCATGCATACATAGCCCCAGATCTATGGCTGACAGTGAAACTATGTGTGAGTGGGGAAGGCCCTAGGAGACACACTGAAACACATTGAAACA
Organism: Hipposideros armiger; assembly: GCF_001890085.2. Lineage (NCBI taxonomy): Eukaryota > Metazoa > Chordata > Mammalia > Chiroptera > Hipposideridae > Hipposideros > Hipposideros armiger. The sequence goes on along the minus strand of NW_017731490.1, from coordinate 855,432 downwards.
GAGAAGGATCAGAAAACATTTAATTGTTGAAAGATGGCACTGCACAGAGTCATATCTGTGAGTTTGATGTTTTTCTAAATAATTATATTCGTAGGCAATGTACAGCTTGAGTGGGAGAATGGTGAATACTGATAACTGGAGGTGTCACAATCCAGAGAATAGCTAGAAATTCAGAGGTATGGAGGGTGCTAGAAGCAAGGGAAGCACAGAGAGGTTGTACTCCATCTCTGACCAAACCCTTGGTTGAATACCAAATTTTGAATACACAAGGGTGGCTGAGAAAGGCTCAGGCTAAGATGGCAACAGTAGGAAGCCATATGAATGGTGCTGAGATATCAACACCTACGTACAGTGGAAGAGACACCATTTGCAGGTTGAATCAGGCGAGTCCATTGCCTACTAGAATTTTTAAAACATCGTCTGAACACGACAGAGTTAAATTGCTAAAAATATTACTTATAATGTTTAATATTCAATCAAAAGTTATAAGACATGGAAAGAGATCTATACTCAGGAAATATGCAGTGAGTAGAAACTGAAGACAGCCTGGATATTGGATATTGCAAAGATATGAAAATATCTTTGATAAATCTGTTCAAAAATTTAATAGAAAACATTACAGTAATGAGTGAGCAACCGGATCAACAAAGATTGAAGAGTATACTTCAATTGAGAACTTAGATGCAAAAAAGATCAATATTATATTAGCTAATTAAATCTACTTAGCTAATTAAATAATGCATCCTGATCATATAGGGGTTATCATGCATGCAAGACTTATTTTTAGAAAAGGTACCATTGTAGTTTATTACATTAATGGCATAAAGGAGAACTATGACATGATTATCTCAGTAAAAGTAGAAAAACTTTTGATTAACTTCAAAATACAGTCTATAATCTAGAAATAAAGGTAAAGTTCCTTAACTTATTAAAAGCTATATACCTAAAACCTATAGCCAAAATAATTAACCAAGAGGCCTTAGCACATTCTCATTTTTATAGGGACTAAGACCGTGATCTCTGCCCTCATTACTTCGTTTTAAGATGTAATTGCAAATACGATGAATGCTATAAGACCAGAAAAGCACAATTGTAATCTTGGAGGGGATAAATCTGTCTTTTTTCAGATGCTGTTATTGTCTACACAGAAAATCCAACAGGCTCAACAAATGATTAGAATAATGCATTTCAGTAAACTTATTGAAATACAAAATATAATAGCTTTCATCCAGAAAATGCAACAGTACCAATAGTATCAAAAAAATAAACTACTGTTTATGACAGTATACACAACAAAAAGCTTTCTAAGAATTAACCAAGAATGCATGAAACTATTCATAGAAAATTAATTGTTAAACATATTACTGATTTTAAGGGATAATTAAAATGACAAGATACACAATGAACACCGTGGAAGTATTCCAACTGGTTTTTTAGAAGCATCCAACAAAATCATTGTACAATTTTGGGCTTAATAAAGGTCCACAATGAGCTACGCTATGTTTTTAGAAGAAAAAAAAACAGAGCAGAACTTAGCCTAGCTGATCTTAAGACACAGGACAGAGTAATTGTCATACATGTTAATCTTGTGTTAGCATAGTAACAGATAATCCAACCAATATTAAAGAATACAGACTTCAAAAATAGAGCTGCATATATCAAGAAGTGGAAATACAGCAACATTATGAATGAAAGGGAGCTTATTTAGTAGATGATGTCTGGAAAACTGTATCATTACATGGGAAATAAAGCTTAATACCTATTTATCATATACAAAGATGAACATCAAATGGGGTAAAGTAAAATAATAAAGCTCATTGGAAAAGATTATTGAAGAATCTCTTTATCAGTGAGGGTTGAAGGATTCTTTAGCAAGAAACAGAAAGCGCAGACTAGATTTTAAAATGAAACATTTTACTGTATTCAAATTGCAGATTTTTGTTGTATTAAATTTATAGATCAATGATATACTGTGATAAAATATTTGTATATCTAAAACAGGTCATTATCTGGAGTATACAGGGAACTCTGGCAAGACAAAACTACAATAATGAGAATACCAATAAAACATAGAAAGGGGCATGCCAAAAATGGGTGTGCATACACAGAAGGGGTGCTGAAAGGTGATAGGGATATGAAAATGTGCTTGAACTTACTACTAATAAGAGAAATGCATATTAAACCATCACTTATTTCTTCAGAATCACAAAATTAGAGAGGCCTTTGAATTTATTTTCAAGGATGTAGAGTAAAAGACATTCATCAGCCCTCCTTGTGATTGCAAATAATATCTACATGCTCCTAAGTGATATGGAAGTATTTACTGAAAAGAAGAATGTCTCTTCCTTTAGGCGTAGCAGTCCCTCTCCTAAGTATGTGCATATAATTGTGTATGCATACATACTTATGATATTTTATAACTTTTATAATTTATTATACATTTATAATTATCCCACAAATCTCTAAAAAGGTAGATATGATTATATTAACCTTTGTATTGTCTTGGACTGCTAGGAGTTAAGAACTAGAAATGTCTACCACTAAAGCATATATTAGTAAAATGCGGAATAATATGTGGCAGTTAAATAAAAAACTTACATGACTGCAGTTTTAATAGAGCTTCAATATAGAGTGTTTAATGAAAATGCTATAAGAGAGAGAATAGGAAATGTAAGAAAGAAATGAATAAATTAGAAAGAAAGGGAATATAACAAAGAGAATAAGTTAAAAACACGTATCAATGCTAAATGTTATATAAAGATGCTTACATATTTAAAGTAACAGCTCAGATGCATTAGACTGGTCTTTGCCAAGGAGGAAAATGGGATGAAACTGGAAAATAACATGAAAGAAAAAGCATGGCACCAATGGGTGCAAGCAGGTGCCTGAGAGGATGGTTAACTGTATATACAGTTAGAAAACTTGAAGACAAAAATCAACATAAATGTTGATAATATTTCTGAATTTCACAAAACATTGTTGCCATATGAATGTTAACTTTTTCAGGTTTAACACCTGAAGGATGTTTTATGTTATTCTGAACATTCACAAAAATGATCATATTAATTCCCAGAGTCCTTTAGGCAAAAAAAAAAAAAACCCAGATTTTTTCAATTATATTGTAGCACTGTGTGTGTCTTATCTGCATTATCTCTTCTCATTGCCACGTGTACTTGGAATCATGTAGAGACATTTAATGGGTATGGACCCAGTTTAGATTTAGTTAGTGTTTTAATTCTTATTATTTCTACGATGTGGTAAGTGCTGTCTGTGGTTTAAAAAGAAATATTTTTAAAGAAAGCTAAGAATGGAGATTTTTGAGGCTAGAAAGTTTTATCAGGTTAGTCTCTGGAGAGGAGAAAGCAACACTTTTGCTTTCTAAGGGATATAGGAAGCAATTGGCTTTAATAGTGCAAGCGGCCCATTAAGAAGCAGGAGACAATTAAGTGTTGGGTGTTATATTTATGCAAAGCAGTTTCTAAGGTGTTCTGAAACTATTTTGTGTGAGCGTTGCATATTTCAAATTTGCCTTTATTCAATTCCCTTCACTTTTAGTGGCTGAATATAACATTAATGAAAGAGAGAGGAAAGGAGACTGGAACTTACAAACCCATAAATAAAACCTTAATATTTGTTCTGTTTGAGGCTGCACTTATGGCAAGAGATGCACAACTCATTACGGAAACCTTAACCGGGAACGTCCACCCTTTCTGGGATGGGCAGGGTTCATGGATTCCTTATTAATGAAATTATCTATGTTCTAAATATATTCCAGAATATTTATAACATACAAGAAATAAAATGACCCATATTCCTACCACCCAGATAAAACTCTGGAGATGCAGAACCTGGTGTAAAGCTAAGAGCAAACTGACTGACATTTTGTCATCTGCTTTTCTGACATTTTTTAACACTTTCTCACATTTCAATAGCATGTTAAAAATATCTTTTCAGATGGATATGTCTTAAGTTATTTAACGAGGTCCTATGGATTTATTAATATTGTATTGAGAATTTTGCTATTGTCAATTACATGGTGATAAGCATTCAAGTGCATAATCTGTTTTGCAAATTATTCCTTCCTTTCCACTTTATTTTAGGTATGCATTTTGTCAAGAGTGTATCGCTGAATTTTGATTTTTTTCTCCTATTCTGAGAGTCAGTTTATGTATTGTGGTTTTTCAAATAATGTAGGGTTACGGGGGAAATGGATATGCTTGACCTCTAAGCTTACTTTATGTTTTCTCTCATTTCCTATTATTTTCCTCCTTTTACTCTACTGATTTTAAAGAAAAATATCCATGTTTTACTACTAGTAGCTGCCTTCAGAGTCGAGTGCTAACCATTACACAATGGAACCCAGCCTAGTAGCTGCCTTCAAATATCTCAAAAACATTTCTATTTGTAGTTACAAACAGCAGCATATATTTATTCTTCTGTTTAATATTTTAAATGTTTAATTTTTTTCCAAACTTTTCTTATCAATTTATAGTTTTTATTGATGTAATTTATGTTCAGACCCAGACTGCTATGATGAAATGTTATAATTGTTACATGTTACATATCCTAAATCAAGGTTTTATTTTTAATTTGCATTAGCTTAAAACTAAAATAGAAATATTTTTAAATATAACTCTATAATATTTCCAGGGTTTCTTTGTTGAGCATTATTATGGTGTTATATCTATACATTCCTATTCTTTGTTTTAATTAATTGTTCAGTCTCTACATTTTAAATGTATATGTGAGTGCTATTCTTCCTTGTCCCTTCACATTCATGGCTATCTCGATGTAATTATCACATAAAGACAACTTCCTAGAGAATTCTTGAGAAAAATATGTATTCTTCTCTACAAAAATCATTGCGGACTTTTCCACAAAATTATTAAATGTCTTGAAACATTTAAAGTAGACATGTCATTTAAAAAAATGATGTATCTTTAAATTTCTCTTCTTGTATTTTTGTATGTTTTTCTATCGTCAAAATTCTATTTTTTATCTTGATTCATATTAGCCTCTTTTTTATTTTCCCCTGATACTTAGTAAACCCATCCAATGTGGTTATGTTTTCAACTCTGGAGTGTGTGTGTGTGTGTGTGTGTGTGTGTGTGTGTGTGTGTGTGTGTGTGTGTTTTCCCCCTATATTTTCTTTACTTACATTTTCTTTTGTTTTTAGCTTGTGCTGTTCTCTTTCTAGAGTTCCAATTGTCAGTATATTGGACATCCTGGGTTTGTCATGTCCAGCCATCTTCTTTTCCATATGTTCATTTATCTCTTCAGGTTCTTGGTAAATTCCTTGAGTGTGTCACTCAGTTCATTATTTCAGCTGTGCAGTATTCTGTGTGTTTCTCAGTGTGTGCAACACAGTTTAATCCACAACTAGGGTTTTCATCTTTAAATACTGTTTCCTGATTTTGGGTCAGTCCTCACTGTGAGGTACACAGTTTTTGAAAAGCCAAAGCCCGTGTTTTCTGGAACATCATGCAGTGCATCTATTTCAGGTAGTGACATTTCTTTTGATCGGTCTGATCCTTCAGTGTCCCCTTCTATCGTGTATCTTTCACGGGTCTGGTGACGCTTGCTGCTTGCTCATTTCTGTGTGTTCTAGAAAGGCATCAGGACTTCTGAAGGCTTTCAGCGACCCATAGCCCCATTCAAAATGAATTTTGACAAGTAGGCTCTTTACTCTCTACCTGACTTGAAAAAGGCCCTACTGAACTGGCATTCTGTCACTTTAAGAAGCTGAGATGTGGCTTTCTGTTCATTTTATGCAACCTCCATAATAGGAAGTTTTAACATCATACTGGGATCCATTCGTGATCTGCTCTCTCTCTTTTAGGTGAAGAAGTGATTGCGAGGCTTTATCAAGTTTCCTTCTGTTTCCTTTGTAAGATCTTGAATGAAACAAGTTGGCTCTTTTATCTTCGCTTAACTTCAGTCTGTACCTAACCTGGCAGAAACGCTTTCAGCTGCATTAAATGTGAGTGGTGGACTTTTCAGCACTAATGCATGTTCTCTCCCATTTTTGTATTTCATTGCTCATAGATATAGGGTTTGAGAGGCACGTGTCGCAGGTGAGAACAGATTGCTTGCTTGTGGTCACATGACCCCATTTATGCCTAACTCTGCCATTGATTTGTAATCTGACAAGAGCGAAACAAACTTCTTGTCAGAGGATATCAAGCAGGTGCTGTGAAAAATAAAATTAGGTTACAGATTTTCTAGCCTGCTGATATACATGGATATGCTTAGTAAATACAGCCTTCTGTCTTGTGGTCATGATACATTCATGTATTTTATTAGCAGTGATTGTCTTTCATTTTGTTTAATGACTGCCACAATCTTTAGTCAATTTAGAAAGAGGCTGTCTGTGTATTGACACCAAGACAAAGTCCTCACAAATCAAGTCGAACTGAGGTTTGTGGAATATCCCCAGAAATGGATGTTTCAACCCTGTCCTTTCTCCTGAGGTTTGGCTGGTGGGCCTCTGTGTCACAGCCCTTGGAAGGCAAGCCCTCAAACCATCAGTGACTAAGGCCTTGTATTGGGAGCTGGAGAAAGGACCCTAGATTCAGGCCTGCTTTTCCTAATTAAAAGTGGTTAATAGTTCTTTTATGGAAACTAGATTAAATTCTTATTTGGGAAACTTAATTTAAAGTATGACCCGTCATCTGTGTGGCACTTCTATCCAGTCTCATCTCCACACAAATCGAAGGACAGTGAATTATATTTTAATATTCTCTGAAAGAACAGAGCGAGCAGGAGAACTACAACGGATAAAGAAAAGTGGTCGCTTTCACTTGATTTGCAGAGAAATCATATATAAAAAAAAATGAGGACAACCAATTTGGTTTTTTGGATTTGGGTAGATATATTTTTCTAAACATGCTTCTATGACACTTGTGGGCAGTTTATTTTTTATCCGAATTCAGCTGAAAGAGCACCTTTTTTTTTTTGCTTACATGTGTTTAGCAGCACCCATTTTGTTTGAATTCTTCTTTCCAGACTTAGCTCAGGGGTATCTCAGTGCACACAGTCTCTGGTCCAGGCTTTGACTCCTGTGTTTCTAGAATAATTTTCAGCTCTATTTTTAAAAAATTTTTTTGGGGGAACAGTGTGTTTTTCCAGGACCCATCAGCTCCAAGTCAAGTAGTTGTTTCAGTCTAGTTGTGGAGGGCACAGCTCAGTGCCTCATGTGGGGATCGATCCGGCAAACTTGGTGTTGTGAGCACTGCGCTCTAACCACCTGAGCTAACCGGCCGCCCCTCGGCTCTATTTGTAATGGGCTCATTCAGGCTGGAGCACTGTATGGCTAGGCTCGAAGCACTCTCCGATTCTGAGTCTCCCTTGTGAGAGGAATATAGGGTGGTATTTTGGGGTGAGGAGGAAGCATGGCGTTGCTAGGAGTCAACAGCAATCCTGGCAGGGGCGGCAGCAAGACAGCCCAGGGCTGTGTTACCTTAGAAACTCAGAGGACACCGACGATAACTGATGCTCCCAACTTTGTCTACACAAAACTCCTGCCTCGAGATACTGCACCTCTTTCTATAGAAACGAGAACAAGAATGCACAGGAGATGAAAACATCTGCCCAAGTCATTGTTTGGTCTCATGGTTTGGTGAGAGAAGAGAACAGTCCGGAAAATTGTTCCTTTTTGTTCTTCTTTACTTTCTGTTCTCATTGTTCTTTTCTGATAAGTAGGCACTAAACCATTTTAAAATAGAACATTACACCTTTTCAGATCTTTCACAGAATTGTTAATGAACTGGTCTTATATTCTAATGAAAATACATTCTCAAAATGTGAGCAAAATTGTTCCATTAAAATATGCATAGAAATTGACTGTAATGCTAGCCCTACATAGTTCCCCTTTCTATGCTTAATATGCTTATTTTATATTTCTATTATCATGTCTTTAACTTCAAAAACACTGTCCTGGAATCCCCAATTCTTTTTACTTGGAGGTTTGAGGACCTTAGTGTATGTGCTCTACTATTAAAAGACTACCACTATTGTTTTTGTTTGACAAGTCAGGTGTTATGTTTGTTTGTTTGTTTTGGTTTGGTTTTATTCCTTATTATAGCTTTCACTTTCTTTCTGCAATAGTTCTGAATGTGTTCTTAACTTTGTTTGGGTATTTTCATTTACTTATTGTCATGTAAGTTACCAGCCAATGGCAATTCATTACTTAGGCAATTATATTATTCAATCTGCTTGATCATTTCTAATTTTATATTGATTAGTGATTTTCATGTCTTTTGTATATTTACTGATTCTTTGTGTTTTGTTTTGTTTTTAAATCAACTTTCTTTTTCAGCCTCCTCTGTCACATATCCTCTACCAAGCATTTATTAAATGTCCACACTGGTCCCTGAAAGTTGTCATTTCCTAATGATGAAATGTTTCTTGACTCACTTGTTTGTCATCGCTTTGCCCTTACTAAAATAAAAAAAAGCTAGGATGGGAAAGAATGAGGTAAATCCTGATTATGATGCATAAATATCTTTCTCACATTTACCTTTTTTATATTCTGCTGGGACTGGTCCCTTAAGCCTAAGCATGCCCATTAGAGTTTTAGTAAAACATTCAAGTATCTGAGATATTTGTTGCTCATGATAATTTTTAGTCACTTTTTGATAACCGTTATTTGTTTCTATATTATTCTAGAATTCATCTTCATTTCCTGATTTATAATTATGAGTTACTATTTTTTGATCTTGTAAATGCTCATAATTATGAAATTTGCTAATGCTAATTTGTATCATTCACATTTACCTCCTTGATTGCTTATTCTCCTTTGGGGGGGACATTTTGCCCCTTCAATGCTGGAAAATGTCTTGTTGACTTGAATATGTGAGCATATTCCGTTGGTATAGGCCTTCTTTATAGATTTGGGTGACTGGCCACTGCCACTGTGGAGGAAGAGCTTGGAGAA
>NW_017731490.1:822431-845830 GCF_001890085.2 Hipposideros armiger | reverse complement strand
GATATTTTATGTTAGAAAGAATCTTTTTCTTCCTGTGGGGCTAGTCAGACCCCAGGCTTATCTGAGCTGGGTTAAGAGGCAAAGTAACCCATCACTATAACTGACCTTTTGCCCACTTTTAGCTAATGAATTATGAAAGGAAACATTAACAAAGAGCATGAGGAAAAACTGACAACTGATAAATCTTCAGCTCTATACCGTTGTGTTTCTGTCCTGAGATGAGGCTGCTCAAGCTCTCACACACTCCATTAATAGGACCTGTGCCTTGACCTGCTTTTGCAGTGGACAGTGATGGATATGCACTGTTCCATCAAAGCTTTTCCTCTCAGGGCCCATTATAACTGACAACAATTGTTTCATGGCCACTGACTTGGGTTAGGGGTGAAGTCTGTGGCCTTGGTGCATAGCCAATGTAAGTGGTCCACTCAGGACCCTAAAGCATGGCCTCATTATCACTGAACTCTAATAAAGTAACCTGCCAGGTCGCTGAAGCACTGATGGCTCCAGAAATTGTGTTAAGGCTCATTGATTTACTTTTTATGGTGTCTGAGATTTTTGAGTAACCTGAGTATTCCTTTCTTGCTGTGACCTCATTGTTTTCACTCAGGGCTGCTTTTGTCTTTATGTTGCCCCTACCTTTTTAAATTTTTTACAGTCTGATTCAAATAGCTTCAGTAAGAGTTCTGCAGGAATAGGTAGTGTACCTCTGAATTAAGATCTTGATTGGCATGGCTTTGATTTGGGATTTGTGTGTGGCTGTCAGAGGTGAACAGTTTTGGATAAGCAAATAAGCCCTACTGTTGGGACAGTCATGGGACCTAGACTGGTGCTTTTCCTGGAAATCACGTGGGAGCAAAGGGAACTGGATGTCTGTTCTCCACATTAGAAAAATATGTAAATTCATTAGCATTTGCAAATTCTAAGTAGAGAGATAAGTCACAGTTCAATAGAGCCTTTTAATCAGAATCCTATTACCTGCAAGGAATTATTACACAGCAGTTGCATTTTCAAAGGACAAAAACAAGCAAATAAAAAATCACCAGTGGGCTAGACATTTTCAGGTAATGGTTACAGGAGAAGCACAAGAAGCTAACACCTGCCATTCCAGCACATCTCAGGTCCTTGCATGGTGCTCCTGGGCTAACATCCTGTTGACCAAAGTCATCGGCTGTCATTATAATCATTTCTTTCATATTAACTATTCTGGTAATTTGGACGTTTTGGACATTTATGTTCCTGTAGTTTACTGTAATACAGTACTCTTTAAGAAACCTAGGATGTGGTTTACAATAATTTCAAGAAGAATCAGTTAATACATAAGTGTGTTTTTGGTTTTGGTTTTGCTGATTTTTTTTAATGTGTATGCATTCTTCTAAACCTTAGTGATGTATAAAATTTCCTATCCTCAATGAGCTTATATTTTATTGGTGATGTAAATTAAGGTTTTATGTGCGGTGACAGAAAGCTATACAGAAACAGGGGAAGTGGTCTGCTGACGTTGCAGATGAGACAATGTTTACTCTGAGTCTAAAACAAATGAGAAAAAGCTTGTGCATGAAAACAAAGTGAGAGGTGGCGGTACATCTTTAAACAGAGGAGGCATAGAAAAATGCATAGAGGGATGAGAGAATAGAACATTGGGCTCTGGGAGCTGAAAGTAGTAGACTACACAGGATGTTATGTACACACTTTAATGGTACATCAGGAAGCTAGGGAGATAAGATAGAGATGAAAATGCTCTTGGCACATCATGCTATCAAGTATTTTATTTGAAAGGGTGTAGAAGTCATTAAATCAAGAAATACATAATCCAACTTACATTATAGAAAGATTATTCTGAAAGGAGTGTGGAGATTAAAGCCACATTGGAAAAGTGAAATACTGTCTAGAAGGATGGTTCAATAATCTAAACAGGACAAGACAGGGAGAGAGGAAGATGTGAGTATAAGCTATTATGCAAGGAAATACTGTACCTCTCATTGCTGAATGACTAATCATAAATGCAGTTCTCGGCACATGAAACTTGCTTAATAGCAGAGTAAGATTCTGTTGTGTGTATCTTGTGTAGTTTGAGGTAACAATATAATTTTATCTTTTCCTATGTAAATGTAATTTGTCCCAGTATCATTCATGGGATTGTCCTGAGTGGTCTTCAATTTCACCTGTGTCATAAATGATTTTCCTTCATGTATAGGTTGGTCTGCTTTTCATTCTGTTTCACTGGTCTCATTCTATCCTCCATGTCTTTTATCTTTTTTTTTTAATATAGTTTCCATATGTGTGTCTCTCTCTGCTAAACTCTGCATTATTTCTATATATTTTTAACCTACCCACTGTAGTTCCACTTCTTTGTTTCCCCTCCACCCTTTTGTCTCCATCTTCAATATTTTACTGAAACAGCCTACAGCATGTAACTCATTCTCTTACAACCCATGTCCAATCTGCTGTTTAACCTATCCATTGAATATTTTAATTTCAGTAATTTTATTTTTAGAGTTTTGTTTTATTCTTTTTCAATTCTACTTATTCATTTCTGCAGTTCTTTTTGATGCTAGATCATTTTGTGAATCCATTATGTAATTTTTATGTATTTAGACGTAAAAACTTTTAATTCTTTTCTGAAAGTGTCAATATCTGAATTTCTTGTGACTCTTAATCAGATCTCTCCTCTTGATGCTCATGTGATTAGTTTTGGTGATTAGTATCCTTGGTGATTAGTATTCTTGTGTATTTGTTGATTCTTTCACTTGAGCTGATAGTTGGTACATCTTTCCCATTGGAAAACTGAGGACCTAGCGTTGCTTCTTTTGCAAAGTGAAAAACATAATGCACGTGAGAAACCACTTTTAGTTCCCTTCCAAAATTAAAACTTGCTGCTGTGCCAAAATTTAACATTAAGTTGTGGTAGTGATCACAATATGCATCTGTCCTCAGAACAATCCAAGGTCTCCTGTCAGGTCATTATTTGTTGTTTTTGTTTCTGATTGTAACTCTTCTCTGAAACTGCTTTCAATACAGATGACCTTATGGTTGTCACTATATTTGCATTTCATTGACTTGACCTATTAGCAGAATTTCTTTGTTCTGTAAGCTCTCCGTCCACCTTATTTTTCAAAATAATCTCTTCTTTTTGTTTCTATGATACTGCCTCTTTTTTCCTGTTGTGGTTTTCTAACCACATTTTTACCTCTTTTGGATTTTTTCCCTTCTGATTCCTGGCCCGTAAACATTGCTGTAGTTAAGATCCTCTTCTCCATGTGTTTTCTTATGCACAATATGAAAGCAAAACCCTTCAGAACTATAAAATTGATTCCAATGATTCTCATCTGTATTTTCATTTTAGGTCTGTTAATTGAGGTCTGTATTAATTACCCAGTGTTCCATGACAAATTATCCCAAAACTAAACAATTTAAAACAGTGAGAATTTGTATTCTTACACAGTTTCTGAGTTTCAGGAAGCTGGGAGTAGCTTAAGTGGATGTCATGGCTCAAAGTGTCATAAAGATTACAGAAAATCTGTTGATGGGGACTTCAATGATCTGAAGGCTTGACTGGGGCTGGGGAGGATCTGCTTCCAAGATGACCCACATGGCTGATGTCAGAAGCCTGCAGTTCCTCACCTGTGGACCTGTATTCAGTTCTGCATGAATTTACTGAAGATATGGCCACCAATTTCTATTGGAATGAGCAACACAAGTCAGAGCCAGGAGGGAGGCCATGATGCTTTTTGTAATCTAGCTTCTAAAGTGACATATAATAATTTCTGCCATATTCTGTTGATCACACAGACCAATACAACATGGGGGAAATTGCAAAAGTGATATGAACACCAGAAGGCAGGAATCACTGAGGGCAATCCTGGAGCCTGGCTACCACAGGGTCCAAATTTCATGCATACATTCATTAAATTATCTAATAGGTGCCTCCAACTCAGTAGGTATAAATAAACCCATTATATTTTCACTCAGACCCTTTACATTGTACCAAAACTACCGTCATATACTTCTCCTCTGATACTCTCAATCTGAATGAATACCACTATTATCCACCTAGTTACTTAAGCCAGAAACCTGGAATTACCTTTAATTTGTTCTTCCCTCTATCAGATTGACATATTATCTAAATACAGTAATACCTTGGTTTGCGAACATAATTTGTTCTGGAAATAAACTACTCGTATTGCAAGACATGGCTCGTTTACCAAGTTAAAATGTATTATTAAGCTGGTGCAAAAGTAATGGCACAAACCACTGTTACTTCTGCACTAATCTAATAGAAATGTTTGCTTGTCTTGCAGAACACTCGCAAACCAAAGTTACTCGCAATCCAAGGTTTTAATGGATTTTAAAAATCCATTTAAAGCCTATTTACTACACTTTCATATTCCTAGTTGAAATCTCCATCATCTCTCACATCTAACACTTATTTCCCTCGTTCACCCTCCTTCTCTTGCTCCTTTCCCATCCTATCCCCATCCCGTAATCCAGCAGAGTGATCATTATAGAAAAGAAATGGAAACATGCCATTTTATTTCCTAAAGCTAAGATCCGATTTATAAATCTACTGTAAATGAAAACTACATTATATTGGATAATGGCAGGGGAGTAAAGATCGGCAAAGGTTGGCAGTACAGTAAGCTCCCAAGTGAATCCAGAGGCCTTATGTAATGTTGACTGAATATGAAGAGTTGAGTTAGTTTTTCCTTCAGTTGGATTTTAGGAGTAACCCCCCCCAATAACTTTACAGCTGCAGCATCATTCTCAAACAATGAATAATGCTATTTCAAGTGGCATGAATCAGCTACTTTAAAGAAAAACATAAAAAATATCCACAAAGAGCATGCCGTTCTTTCTTCAATATAAATTATTCAAAAGGGCAATAGTTGCCAGCAAAATTACATGGTTTTCTCTTCAATCAAGTATAGATGAAAATGCAATGAAAATAAAATTACCTTTTATTTATTACAACTTCCTAAGGAACCTTGTTATTAGGCCAAAGCAATGCTCCCGCCCCTCCTACCTTCTGTCTACTCTGTTCCTTCCCTGCATGTCCTTCAATATTTACAAAAATTACAGGTATTAAAAAAAAGAAGCAATAGAAATACAGTAGACCCCCTAATCCACGGTTTTGGTTTCCAAGTTTCAATTACTGGCAATCAGCTGTGGTCCAAAAGTATTAAATGAAAAACTCCAACAGTAAACAATTGACACATTTTAAATTGCACGCTGTTCTGAGCAGCATGATGAAATCTCATGTTGCCCTGCTCTGACCCTCTGACGATGCGAATCACGACTTTGTCCAGCGTCTCTATGCTGTATACACTCCCGACCCCTACTCAGTAGCTGAGTTAGTATCAGATCTACTGTCGCTTGTGTTCAACTCACCCTTATTTTACTTAATAATGGCCCCAAAGCACATGAATAGTGATGCTGGTGATTTAGATATGTCAAGAGAAGCTGTAAAGTGCTTCCTTTAAGTGAAAAGGTGAAAATTCTCAACTTCATAAGGAAAGAAAAAAAAATTATATGCTGAGGATGCTATGATCTATGGAAAGAACAAATCTTCTCTCCATAAAATTGTCAAGAAGGAAAAATAAAAGTGTGCTAGTTGTGCTGTTGCACCTCAAAGTGCAAAAGTTATGGCCAGCATGGGTGACGAGTGCTTAGTCAGGATGGAAAGGCATTAAATTTGTGGGTGGGACACAGGAACAGAAAATGTGTTCCAATGGATGGCAATGTATTGCACCAGAAAGCTTTGAGACTTGAGCAAGGGATACTCTGAAACAAGTGACACCCAGCCATTTACTGCAAGTGAGGGATAGTTACACAGAGGTCGGAATAGGTTTGGACTAAAAAATATAAAAATTATTGGCGAGGCTGTGTCTGCTGACGAAGTTGCTGCCACATTTCCAGCAGAGCAGAAGAAATTGGTTCAGGTTCAGGACCATCCATGGTTTCAGGCATCAGCTGAGGGTAAGGGCAGACTACTGTATCCATAGCAAAAGTGTTTGTGCATGTACGATAGACCACAGAGCTATGTTATGTACACAAGCTCCCTCAATATTTAATATTAATGGCATTGCAGATGTGATATAATGAGCCAGGAAAATGGAGTATTTATACAGCATTGGTATTCGATACAGACAACTCTCTCATATAAGAATTAAAAGATTAACCAACATCAGATGTGAAGAGAATCTAAGGTCTCTTATCCCTACTGTCTCATTTCATAGGTCAGAAAACAGACCCAGGGTAAATATGATGTCATAATTTTTAGATAAGAAATAATTGCGATGAACATATGTGACTACATCAAACTTAATAGTTTTTTCACAGTGCTGGCCGAGTGTCTCAGTTGGTTAAGAGCTCACTCAAGAATTTGAGCTCTGAGCAACAGCGGTTCGATGCCTGGCCCAAGCTGAGCTGCCAACAGGTGGCAGAATGGCTCAGCTAAAAAAAAAATTTTTTTTTCACAACAAAAGAAACCATCAGTAAAATAAAAAGAAAGCCTACTGAATGGGAGAAGATATTTGTTGACAAGATATCTGATAAGGGGTTAATATCCAAAATATATAAAATGCCAATGCAACTTAACACCAAAAAAACAAACAACCCAATTAAAAATGGGCAGGGGATATGAAGAGACATTTTTCTAAAGAGGACATACAGATGGCCAACAGGCATATGAAAAATGTTCAACCTCTTAGCATTAGGGAAATGCAAATAAAAACCACAATGAAATACCACCTTACCCCGGTCAGAAAGGCTATCATAAATAAATCAACAAACAACAAATGCTGGTGAGGTTGTGGGAAAAAGGGAACCCTGGTACACTGTTGGTGGGACTGCAGACTGGTGCAGCCACTATGGAAATCAGTATGGAGGTATCTCAAAAAACTGGAAATGGAACTACCTTATGACTCAGCAATTCCACTTAGGTATTTGTCCAAAAAAACCCAAGACATTAATTCGAAAAAATATATGCACCCTTATGTACATTGCAGTGCTATTCACAATAGCTAAGACTTGGAAACAACAGAAATGCCCATTGGTAGACGACTGGATTAAGAAACTATGGTACATTTACTCAGCTATAAAGTATTACTTTATACAATGGAGTATTACTCAGCTATAAAGAAGAGTATTACTCAGCTATAAAGAAGAAGGAAAGAGTACCATTTGCAACAATACGGATGGAACTAGAGAACATTATGCTAAGTGAAATAAATCAGTCAGAGAAAGACAAATACCATATGATCTCACTTATATATGAATACTAAAAAACTGAATAAATGAGAAATGTAAACAGAAATAGTCTCAGAGACACAGAGGAAAAACTGAGGTTGCTAGTTGGGAGTGGGTGGGGATGAAGGAGAAGGGGAAGGGACGAGACAATACAAATTGGTAACTACAATATGGCCTCAGGGATAGAAAAGACAGTCTGGGGAATATAATCAATGTTGTAAATATATTTTAGGGGGCCAGATGGACTCATGTCTTGTTAGGGAGACCACTTCATAGTCGGTGTAGAGGTCTGACCACCGCACTGTATTTCTGAAGCTGATGTTGAATAATAATGTATGTCAACTATAATTATATATACATATAGTCACAGGACGTGGAGTAGAGTGTGGGGATGGAGTCAATGGAATTGTAATAGATAAGCATGATATCGGGGGTGGGAGGACAGTAGAGGGGAGAGGGGGGTTGTTTCTGTGTGAAGGGTGAAAAGGATAACTATTGCATTGTTCTGTACACCTGAAACTAACAATAAAAATTAATTAATTAAAAAAATTGCGAATATGAAGGCATCAGGCTAATACTAAAGAACTAGTGGGCCAAGAGATGTCTATTCTAATCTATTAAAATAAATGAGAAAAATTAAAAGTATATCATCACGTGGTATTTTATATAGATAACAAAAAATAACACTTATAAATAACACCATAATCAAAATAGAAGTAGAAATAAGAAGCCACGGAGTGTGTGTGGGAGGGGGAAATGCTACATAAAATGATTCACAGTCGTGATTACTGAAAATTTTCTAATGCAGTAACAAATTAATAAAAGGTAAATATGGATTCATTTCAGCGAATTCTAAAATAAATTCAACCATTCATTTTAGGAAGTAAGTGCTACTAATCTTGGTGATCAACGGAGCTGAAAAAGTTAGTAATCCAGTGTTATCTAGATAGAACACAGCTGAATGGGACGGCATCAAGATATAGGAGTCAATCAGGAAACTGTAGATTTGCCTGAGAAAATAATTCTGTGATGTGGAGTTTAGAACAGTACTTTAATTTATTTAACAAATAATCTCAGATTTTCTGGGAACATACAGAAAGTTATATAAAAAGCAATATACAGGTTTTTATACATTGTTGAATAAAACTACATTATATTATTCTTAATAGTATTATGCTCTGGACATAGTGCTTAAATGTTAAATACCATAAAGAATATTATTGTTCCACTAATACTTCTTTCCTTCAGGAGAAAGCCTCCCTAAGACTTGTCTCCAGCCTTGACTTCCAAAACTAAACTCATCCACCTCATCTCCAACCCAGAGTCTCCTCTCAACTTTCATAATATTATTGAACATTTAGCATTTTCTCAGGACATTCAGGCTCAATCACTTGGAGCCACCTTTTAATTTTCCTTTAACTCTATCATGTAAGTTTTGGAGATTCTGCCCCCTAATTTTTCTCTCCTATATATGTACCCTTCCCTTTGATTCTTAAGCTATTCAAGGCCCTACTTACGTCTTATGTCTTATTAAGGCCTCATTATTCCTCCTGGTCTCTCTCAAGATCATAGACTCAGAAAGTTCTAGTGGCTCTACGATATGATGCAAAATTAAAACGTCAAAACACATCTGTCGAATTCCGACCGAATGCCATGCACTGTGTTAGACTTAGAGATACAACAATGGGCCATAAGGAGTACTTTATCTTTACTCTGTGCATCACCATTAACATAGTAGCTCAACCACGCTCCTTTCCTTGCCATTTGGCACCCTTTGCTGTTCTGCTAACATGGTCACTTGCTTAGTACACTAGTACTCTTCTCACATTTCACCCTCCATTCCCTGAGACATTATCTAAATCACCTGGTCAGTATTTTCTCTGCTTACTTGGTGCTTCGCGCTAGCCTCCCTCTTAGGCCACTGCCCAGCATAGAGAGGAGCTGTCCTTTGGCAGGTGGCCACTGGTTTAATCCCCTGCGAGAACAGGAGGAGATTACAAGATTTACAAAATGGTCCTCTGTGTTTAACAATTTGCCCCTGGGCTCCTCCTGTAGCAGATTAGTTTCCTTCAGTGCTCAGATGGTGTGCATAATAGGGAGCCAGCTGTCCTCATGGGGGAAATTATAGTGTCATTGGCAAAGTCTAGGCAGAGAGCAATGCCATGTCCATTTGGAGGTGCCGTAGGGGGATTTGAGGTGAATAACCGATTATGTCATTGAAACATGGATCTGGAGCTTAGAAGAGGGGCTTGGACATTCCAACTGGAGAAACACGTTTGAGAGCCATCAGGATGTCAGTGATGGCTGGCATTGAGTGTAAAGGATAGTAATCCATGCAAACATGGGGGAGGTCTTGAATATTGATTGGGTCAAGGATATAACCCTGGGGAATATCAAAACAACAGCCCAGATTGGAGGCTGCAAAGAATCACAGAAGTATGAGAAAAGCCAAACTTAGTTTTACCATGGACATCCTTAGTATGATCAGCCTTCTGGAAGAGTTTTCAGGTTTTCTATCTTTTTTCTCCTCTTTTTATTTCCTGTGTAGATTAAAATGTTTGCGTCAACTAGACTTCCAGTCATTTCTCTTGCCTCCCGCAGCCTGTATGTTCCTTGTGCCCATAATTCTTTCTTGCTCTACTGATTGAAATTAACTTTATGCTGCAAGATGCATCCCAGATCTACTATCTGAACCTATTTCTTGAGCTTACTTTACTTTTCCATATGATTATTTATATACTTTTCTTACCCCTTTATTAGGTTTTTACTTCTTGAGAATCCAGTGTTTATTTGTTGTACCTCTTATTTTGCGGGTAATTATTAGGTGTTCACAATATATTTTTTGGATTGACAACAATATCATCCATTCTGCCTAAATCACCCTGTGCCTCTCCCACCTTTTCTCTCAGCTCTTACTTGCCTATCTCCTCATAGAAAAAACATTTTTAAAATGTAAACATATCATTCCTTTCCCAGAATGAGCTAGAGAAAGAAAAAAAGTGTCTTAGGCTGACGTTTGACAGTTAATAGGAGAGGTGATATTTTGTTTTCTTACATAGATTGTTGCAGAAGGGTTTGGCAAGAGAAGTAAACAGTTTCCATGCTCCTTCTAAGTCTAGTGTTACATGTTATTGAAGCATGCGTATCATCAGGATTCTTATTTTTCAGATATAAACAGTTTGTATGCTAAAATCTAATGCAAAAAATAAAATTAACATTTTGGACGATCCACATTTTTACCATATGCATGATTAAGAGTTGAAATTATTGTTTTTAATTATTTTTGAGTTACAGTTGACATTCAATATTATATTAATTTCAGATGTACAGCTGACTGGTTAGACATTTATATAATTTATGCAGTGCTCCCCTGATTAGTCTAGTACCCACCTGGCTCTATACACAGTTGTCTCAACATTATATTCCCTATGCTGTTCCTTACATCCCTGTGAATATTTTGTAACTGCCAATTTGTATTTCTTAATTCCTTCACCTTCTTCACCCAGCTCCCAAACCCACCTCCCCTCTGGCAACCATCCATTTGTTAAGAGGTGAAATTATTATAGTAACTTATAATGAACCTTCTAACACTTTGAAAAGTTGCATTTACAGAAGTATCTATGCGAGGGATTTTAGTACATTTTTAGGATCTTATTGCTTTCTCTTCTTTTCTATTTGCTAGAGATAACATTCTCTATTCCCCAACGACAGTAGCTTGAAGGACAAGAAGGTAATTAATTTTGAATTGTGTGTTTGCATGTGTATGAGAGAGAGTACAGAATAGCTAACCATATAAACTTCCCTTAACAACAGGCCCTCAGCTGATATAATTTTATTTTCTAATATCTGCCTGGGCTGCATCATTTAAATGTGTTTTGTTTGCAGTAGCATATATCTAATCTTTAACAGATTCTTCCCGTTGTCTCTTTTGGTTGTCTGCATTCTAATCAATTAAGGCTTTCTATTGAACTGTCTCCTAATTTTCCTTCATCCATCTTTATGCCATAAAGAATGAAATGAAAGCCCGCATTTGTATACATATACCCTTGTTTTATTTCTTCTGCTTGAAGCAAGTCCTTTCATTTTCTTTGTCTTGGGTTTCCTTATCTCAGCTTGAATTTCTCCAGCTTTGCATACTTAGTGGTGTTTTTCCTTCATTCCAAGCAAGCCAAAAAAGCAAATTTCAGAGTATTCACAACCATCAATAAAATATCTCTAGGGCTGATCAGGCCATTTTGTGATGTTATTTCATCATTAGATCCTTAATGACTCTGTGTGATAACCAATGCTATCGTTAGGCACCAAACCCTGAAATAATCCCGTAAAAGCCATAAATGGTGTCAGTGACTGTGGTTCCTGTCCAAATAATGGAAGGTTAGCTGGATATCTCCGCTCCACAGCTCAGATTCCCTCTCACTTCTTTGTTACATGCATTCTCACCTGTATCTCTGCACAATCTCTATATGCCGGCAGCTGCGAAATTCTAGTTGTCAGTCCTTCACAGGTTGATTAGCTGTTACTGGCAGTCAGTATTTGAGTGTCTTAAAGTGCCCTGCCGAACACCTTTCTGCATTTTAATTATAGCCTGCGTGTATGAAGGAGGACTGTTTCATTTTTATGAGAAACAATATATTGTCTGTGTAAAAATGACCTTGTGCTAGAAAAAAAATGGAAATGAGCATATAGAATACAAACAATTTTTATGGGCAAGTGAAAATATTTTTTATTGAAGAGACCAATTTGTGAACTGTCCTCTAAATATGTCTGTTACTCCACTAAGTGTGATGTTTATTTTTTAAAGTCCCGGATTCCATTTGTGCCCTTAACTCATAAAAATAGTTTGAGGGAAAAAAAAAAAAAACTAGTTTGAGAGGTACCATACGTTTATCTTCCGGCCCAGGCATAAGGAACATCACAGACAGAGGTGACCCTGAGCCAGACAGAGAATTGAGGCTTCCTTTCTCACTTCCCCTGTAATAAAATCCCCAGGATAGCATTCCTGATGCCAATATGATAACCTTTCTTCCTTCCTGAGACCTTCTAGAATATTAAAGACTCTACCCAAGGGAATTTGGTTAAAAGGGGTAAGAAAAATCTTCCTTTTGTTTGCTTTATCTTGTCTATTTTTGAGATTACCTTGGTCATGTTTTGTTTCACCTTTTTCATTTTCTGCCTCTGTCATATCTTTGACATAGCCCTAGAGTCACATGGAAATCAATACAATGGACTAAATGAACTTAAAATTCCTGATAGGAAAGTGTGCCATTCTATAACTTCAACTCTTAAAAAAAAAAAAATCTCTTCCTAAAATAAGGAGGAAATAATTCTAATCTCATTCCTATGCAAGTTGATGGTATCAGTTTGTTTAAAGAATATAAAGCTTGGGAAAGAGGGGAGCACATTTCATAAAATGCCTAAGTGTCAGAGAACTCAAGTAAGAAACGTTGGTTTTGGAGAGGTAGGGAAAATCGCAGAATTTGCCCTTTGTCTTTCACAAGCATTCTTGTTTTAGCAGTGTTGTCAATGGGACTTGACATTCCAAGTAGTAGGTTAACATAGTAGGTAAAACCTTCAATAAAAATTGAAGGTTTTAAAGCAAGTTTTCCAAACTAGGGCAAAGTGTAGGAAATAACATGAATGTAAATGCACATGAGATGATTGATTTGATAAAATTTTGTTTCTTTCTAAAGTGATACAAAGCAACTACACAGTGAAATTCAGCATGTTTTTGTTTTATTTTTTTTCCTACTTGCATCACATAAAATGTTTGTATTTGCTGAATGTTAAGGTTGTCAGAGGGAAAAATGTTTGATTTTCCTTATCCTTCAAATAAAGTCTTTGATTTGCTGACATCCAAAATTTAGAGAGGTCATTGCAAAGATCACTTATTATGTTAGTCATCAAATATGTTTTTAAAATTATTGTTATTCTTCAAAGAGGCAAAAAATACTTAGTGGAATACTAATACTAATATTACTACTACTAATATATATATATATATATATATATATATATATATATATATATATATATATATATATATATATATATATATATATATATATATATATATATATATATGACAAATTCTGAAATATATTAAGATGTAAAAGATATTTGTATTCCTAAGACCCAGAAATAGCCATTCTATAATTTGGTTGCATATGCTTATAAATGCCATAAATAGACAGATAGATAGATAATATAGATGTGCATACATATATTATTTTTAACAAAAAGGTGCTCATATTAAGCATACTCTTTTGAGCTGATTTCTTTAACATTGTTTCATTCTGAGTCACTCTTTGCAGATCCCTCCATCAGAAAAATGTAATGCCCAGCTGCCCTGGCCCCCTTTCCCTGGGACTGCAGACCTGGTGGAGCATCTGTGGGGGTCTCCTTTCTCACCAGCTCTTGTGAGTCTGTAACCAGACCTCAGTACCGACAAGCATTAGCTTCGGTCAGTGCTTCCCCCCTCATCAAAAAGGCAATCCCACCTCTCAGGGCTACATCCTGAGATCTAGGGACTCAACGGCTTGCCTGTGGTGGCTGTGGTCACCTGGTTGGGGACAGAGATGTTAGCTCTTCATACTACATGGGAAAGGAACCTTGTTTTAACCCAGGGCTCTGAGCCCAGTCACTGCAGGCAGTGGTTGTGTGAGGCAGGAACACAAAGGAGTGCTTTAGGAACAGTTCTACCTGGGAAAGGAGGCTGTATGGTTAGGAGTGGAGAGATTACTGGTTTCTTGTGAAGAGAAAAAGCCAGAAAAGCTTCTGAGTCACCTGGAATCCTTCCAATTAAAAAAAAAAAAGTTTGAGGGTAGAGACCCAAAAACCTTAGTAATTATGGTATTTTCCTGGCATATGATGTCTGACAATTAAGTTCGCGAACTCAACTCATCCTAGAAAAAGTGCTACATGCCTCATTGCTGAATATCACTATGGTCACCTTCAAAGTACTCCCTTTGGGAAGCTATGCACTGATGCCAGCACCTAGTCCAACCTTCATGGCAATTTTGGAACTCTTTTTCTAGAATGGCCATCAGAGCTGTCATCATATTACCCTTGATGTCCTGAATGTCATCAAAATGCCTTCCTTTCAATATTTCCTTTATCTTTAGGTAAAGAAAGAAGTCATTGGGGGCCAGATCAGGTGAGTAGGGAGGGTGTTCCAATACAGTTATTTGTTTCCTGGCTAAAAACTCCCTCACAGACAGTGCTGTGTGATCCGGTGCATTGTCGTGATGCAAGAGCCGTGAATTGTTGTCCACAAGTTCAGGTCGTCTAACCTTTTCATGCACCCTTTTCAGTACTTCCAAACGGTAAACTTGGTTAACTGTTTGTCCAGTTCATACAAATTCATAATGAATAATCCCTCTGATATCAAAAAAAGGATGGCAACATCATTGCAACAAGCTCGCAAACTTAATTGTCAGACCTCGTAACCTAATAGGAGTTTGTGCTGGAGTCTTGGGTACAGTTATTACTTGGAATAGATTCATTGATTTTTATTCCTCCTTTAAAAGGAGGCTGGGAGATAAAAAACAAAACAAAACAAAAAAACTGTCACAGTGTCAGGGACTGTTATGAAGAATAGAGACCACATTGGCAGGTGGTTGAAATCATCCATTCATTCATTCCCTCACTCAGCAAATATTTAGTGAGCCTGTGCCATGTGCTGGGTTCTTTACTAGGTACAAGAAATCAAAGATCCATCCTGTCACCTGCTGAATGTCCTTAAAGTTTGGGACAGCAGGTGTGCTTTGTCATATATTGAAGTCAGTAGCTGGGGAGCCAAGGGTGTTAAATGTAAAGGGAAGTTTAGGAGATACCTAGAAATAGCATTGCTGCCGTCTGCAAAACCTACTGACATGAAATTCTCATTTAAGTACATGGGTACCGGGAATCTGGGGCATACATAAATAAAGAATTCACCAGATACATTTCAAAAACTGCCTTCTGAACTATTTAATTAACAACCTATGAAAAATATACTCCCGAGACCCAAGTGGATAATAGATGTCACCTTTGTTCTATAAAAATGCTGTGCTACCCGTAAAACTTAATTTTAAAATGAACAGTCAGCATTTGCAACAAGCTGTCTCTCTGAAAGTGCCACCTATCCTGGTTTGACACAAATAATGGAGAAGGGCAGCATCTACCCTCATTGCTGCGGCAGACAATTTTATTTATCATCGGATCATAAGGTGTAGTGTTGTCTCTAGGGTATGAAGATTGACAGGGCAGATGGTCTTTATTGTTCCTAATGTTCTCTTTAGTAAATGACACACTAATTCTTTAGTGCTTTCATCTATCTACCCTCCCTCTGCAATTAAGGTTGGGTGACACATTTTTATGGTCACTAAATGAGCATAAATTAGCATTAATTAGGGGGATTGTAAGGTAATTCCCTAATGAAGAAGTTACATGCAGATGGGAGGAGCACAAGGACGGCTAATAAAGTTCTCAGACTCACCTCCATCCAACACTTACGCGGTAAAGAGGTCATGCTCCTGTCTTCATAGGTTAGGCATTGCAGGGGGGGAAAAAAAGTTGAATTTTTGTACTAATCTTATGTTTTCAGACATTCATAGTCTGTCTCCTCCTTCCCCTTACCTCACCGCCCCCACCACCACCTGAGCCTGAAACACATAGATCTTCGGTGAGGAACACAGTCTCTTTGGATTAATTAATTCATTAGTTAATCAATAGGAGACATGCCTCCTAGGCTTGCATTCTGGGTGCCAATGTCTAAGGATTCCTATGCTGAGCATAATGGCTTCAATAAGCCATTAGGCGAAAACCACAATGAGGCTATTAAAAAGCTTTGCAATTAGATCAGAAGCTAGCTGTCAACCTCAGGAAACTCCCCCTCCCAGTATCCTGGGTATCAATTTAAATTGCTGCTATCAGATGGGCAAGACTTATTTCTCCTTTTTAACCTTCTTGTGGTCTCAGGAAACAAAAATGGCTGACCTCCCAAATGGCCATTCCATGCAATGATATTAGCAAAAAATGAATGAGTATTAAAACAGATGCTTATGTTCCCCATATGCAAACCAATGGGTGGGGTGTGGAAGATGTTTAGAGACAAATGGAAAGCAATGGGCAAGGTCTAGCAGGGTGTGTTATCGCAGTACACCCCAGCACTCACCCAGGTGCAGTGTGACTCAGTTTCCAAAATGATGAGGTAGAAGAATCACTGAATTATGCCACAGAAGGCGGTCACACTATTTTTTTTAAACGAAATACTGCATTCCCTTATGCCTTCAATAAATACTTATTGAGCACAGATCGGGTGCTGTGGGGAGCAAGACGATTTCCTCTACTCTTCTCATAATCAAATCAATAGGAGACAGAGTAACAAAAGAAAACCAAATTTAATTACATATGTGTGGATGGTGACCTCATTTACATGAGGGGGTCAGAGACCTCCACATGCATGAGAGGTTCAGAGATAAAGTTAAGATGCGGTGTATGTGGCATTCTGAGCTAAGGATGAGATAAAGCCCACTGGGGCTTGGGCGGGGGTCAGGCGTCATTCACAGGACTATAAGGACACCAGGTGTTCAGTAATTAGAAGTTTGCCCTGCCCTATAAATAGGTCATAAAGAGTTACCTCTGGTAATGAATTTATTAAGGGCAAGACTCCAGATTGAAATGCTTTAGGGGAGAGGTAAGTTTCTCGTGAACCTGCAGGATCTCAATTCCCTTCAGCTCAAAATAATTCACGTACAAAATGGCACGTCCTGGGGTGGCCTGTTCTGAATCCCTTCAGTGCCAAACGCTGTTCTTGACACCCTAATTTAGAACAGATAGAGCAAGGCAGAAGGTCACAGGTATGTGTTCTCACAGGCCCTCTTGACCGTGGATCCCTGTATACGAGGACCATGGCTGCCCTCTGCTCACCCATCTTTTCCTACTCCTGTCTGCATGCCCACGCTTCCCCTTTGCTGGGAAGACGAGCCGTCACCAGCATTTATACACTGTTTGCTCAAGCCCTTCCCTCTCAAAGCTATGCAAATTCGATAAGTATAGAGGACAAGTTTTGGAAATGGGCGAGGTGATCAGTTGCTCAATTCTCCTTTATGAACATTTAGTGTCCTCTCATCTCTACTCCATGGTTCTTTCCCTCTTTCTTTCTTTCTTTCTTTCTTTCTTTCTTTCTTTCTTTCTTTCTTTCTTTCTTTCTTTCTTTCTTTCTTTCTTTCTTCCTTCCTTCCTTCCTTCCTTCCTTCCTTCCTTCCTTCCTTCCTTCCTTCCTTCCTTCCTTTCTTCCTTTCTTTCTTTCTTTCTTTCTTTCTTTCTTTCTTTCTTTCTTTCTTTCTTTCTTTCTTTCTTTTCATCTCAGCAAGTAGGAGATAATTTAAATACTTTTTCTTGACTGTACTTTCTTGAGCTTGAATAATAAGCAAATCTCTCATTTTAAGTAGTGAATTGGGAATATTTAATGTGTGCCCACTCCTTAGATACCCCTAATCTTGCGCCATAGATTGTTTGGCATTATCTAGTAGTCGTGTGTAAATTTTAAATGCTGATTTCAAGGTCTGTCCCTCAAAATGAAGTTCTTATACATAAAAGGAATCTCTGTGCTGTAGACATTTTCATTCTGTCCACTTTTCAAATTATCTGGCTTACTGGAGCTCTTGTAACTCTTTGATATGATTCTCATCGCTTGTAACCTTTATTCCTTTTTAGAATTTTGTGCATGGTGCTTAGTGCTTACCTTGTCAACAAGAAATAGCCCTACTGGTTTCTGCTGCTGAATATTCCGTATTAAAATTCACAATATTTAATGTTTCTTAGGAGAGAAATTGGCACAGCATCTCTAGTGCATCTGCTGGGTATGGCTGTCAGTTATTATAATGGGGTTTCTAACGAGTGACACACCAATGCATTGACTTTCAAAGCCCTTATGCAGAGTGTCAATCATTTACTCTCTGCCTGTTCAAATGAGCGTTCTTCCAAAAGCATCTTTAAAGAGTGTGTCTGCCCTGACTTTAAATCAGAAATTCCTTCTGTCTTTATTTTATCATGTGGAAAATCTCCACTGTCATGGAAATATGAAAGGGCAAAAATGACCAATTTGGAATAATGAAGCATTTTTATTAATAATGTTTAGTAGCCTTTGTGACAAATTCCGATCATGGGCTTGTCCTTTCCTTTTTCTCCTACGGCTCCCTCCAACAAGCACTTCTTTCTAAATATTTGATTAACTTTGGATAATTTCCCATCGCAAGCCTCTATCAAATTGAGCAATTTGCACATTTGAAGTTAAAAATGGAAGCATGTATATAAGGAACAGTAATAAACAGATGTCATAATATAAGTATGTCTTACTTAGCAGTCCTGAAAAATTATTTGGTTCACCAGGATTCTGAAGCAAATTGTACAATCGCCATAATCAGTTAAAATCCCTATTATGTGGCATGTTAGTGATGATTAGTGGGGTCTGAATATAAATTTGGACTTTGATTGAGAAAGTAGATATTAATTTTAGAAAACTATTTCTGGAAATAAATTAAATGGTTATGTAAAATAGCATATTATATTTAGAAAAAAACAATAAAAATCATAATTTTACTCTTACTCTCTATTAATTGACTAGCATTGAGCACCTATGCATCATTTCAAATAATGAGTAATTCACATACCAACTTTGTGTCTTAAAAATGTAAATAATTTTTCAAACCAAGGACATACTGATTCTTTTCCTTCCTTCCTTCCTTCCTTCCTTCCTTCCTTCCTTCCTTCCTCAAACATTGATTTAATGCCTAGTATTTGCTCAGTACTAGAAACACATGACTTTTGACCTAAATCTTAGCAGAGATACAGATTTAAGCAGAAATGATGTTAAACACTGGGCACTGTTGTTTTTAGATTTTCTTGTATGTTTTTCTTTCCTGGAGGTGAATTAAAGGTAGTTTGGACAATTCAGACATAAAAATTATATGTTCCACATAGTAACAAAGAACAGACAGTCATTTCTTGCAAATATACCATCTCATCTTATTGTTCCCCAGAGAGTCACATCTGGGCTCCTTGATACTCTTTATTAAATATATAATCTATTTTACTTAGTTGGCTCACTAGGTAGTAAACTTGTTGACCTTGTTGTTGTCTATATTGCATGGCTCTCAGTAAGTACCGGATAATAAGAAAATAATAAACTGAAACAACCTATTGATGAGGTTCAGGAAACACTATACACACATATGGCACCTTGGCATTTTGAATATCTTCCACTGAAAGAATTGAGAAAAAGGCAGAAGCAGAAAGTTCACCCTGTCCTGTGCACCCCTGCCCTCACTCTCACCCTTCTTCCCTAAAAGCAGGAGAAAAATCTCCTATGTGAAAGGTGCCCTCTCTGTGTACCAGGAGGATAGAAGACATCTCTTCACCAGAGAGGGAATTTAGGGCCCAGGAGACTGTATGAACAAACCCTGTGAAACTAATGCTTATCTTCCTAGTCACTTCTTCACCATTGGCTGCCCCTAGCCCAAACCCCTGTGTCTTGTCAATTCTTCACAAATGTAGTGTTTCTTTGTCTAAATGATGTAAAAGCTTCCTGCTCTGATCACTTCTTCAGATCTTCATTCTCTTGTGAAGGCCCCCATGTACATGTAAAAATTCAAAGGATTCTGTATGCTTTTCTCGTTAATCTGTCTTTGTCAGTTTAATTTTCAGACTCAGCCAGGGAACACTAAGGGAGTCCAGGAAAACTTTTTTTCCTCCCCTACACTGTTTTATAATCACTAAATTTAACCTTTAAAAAATTAATTTACACTTCTGAATTTTCTGGATCCAAGATCCAAATCAGGAATACCAGACTCCCCCAAGAAATGTTCTTTACTTGCAAAAGTATTAACAACAACAAACAAAAAAACCTAAAAAGGAAGCCTTCAGCCAAACTTTGTGGACTCAGGAGATTTAAATACAATCTGGAAAACACTTTTTTTTTTCTTTTTTATTTAAACCAACCCTATAAACCTCATGAGGTTTGTCTTTCACTAATGTTTATTCATTTTCTGAGGTGGCAGGCAAGGAGTGCCTCCTCAGGAGGCAGTAAGTGTCCTCTCAGCATGTATTAAAAAATAACTATTTACAGATATTTCTGAGAGCGTGCTTGACAGAGAAAGGAATAGAAAGAATTAGGCATTTCTTGCCAGAATCTGACAGCTTGAACTTTATGAAAAATTAAAAGTTTATATTTATTTATTTATTTATTTATTTATATATCCATGAATATCTTGCTTCATGATGTAAAAAAAATATATTTTCTGTTCTTAAAATTCTGCCCCAGAAATGAATAAAAACTTCCTTAATTTAACTGAGAGGAGGTAACTTAATTATGCAAATCAACAGGAGATTGACCCTGCCATGAATTTTTAATAATATACTAATTGCCTGATAAGGAAATCAAATTAGACTTTCATGGTAAATTTTTGCCTGAGTGTGCTGGGAGTTACAGAATCAACTGTGTTATACAGTGATGGTCCTGGGGCTGATATTTAGTTTGCCAGATGAAAATACCAGTCTTTCTTGTGGCATGTGCTCTCTTGATTAAGCATTGACTTTTAAAATTTCACCAAGTCCATCTCAACCCTGTTCTAATCATCTCTAAAATGAATCCCAGCTGCCTCATCTCCTTGTGTACACGACTGTAGAACAGTGACAATTGGTTAACCACGAAAGCCTCGTGAGGCTGAGTTTTTCCCTTAAGCATTAGTAAGTAAAACATTTTCTTCTTATACGGTCAGATTGGCACACAGAAAAAGAGGCCATTTGCCTGGTGGGTTTTTATTATGGAAGAGCTACTTGGAACTTTGAATGACTTTTTCAAGGTACAAAGCTCTTCTCAGTCATAGTTCTGTAAAATATGATATTTTTCTCCTTATTCTTTTCTTTACTTGAAGCATCTTAGAGAACAGATCAAAATAATTTTAGATACAAGAACACCTTGACTTCTTAATGGCAAAAAAGAATTTTTTTTTCTCTTCCTGTAAAATCAAGACAATAAGCAGAGAGGAAAACTTAAACCTAGATTTATAACTGGCAAAATTCCAGGAGACTTACTATGAAAATATATTGAAGAGGAAGGAGAGAATTTCTTTTACTAAGTTGTTCCCACTTCACTATGACTATTCTCTTTTTTAAAAAAATGGGTCATCCATCTTTGGAAAATGGTTAAGCACTGGAAGTAGCTGACTTTACAAGTGTGTCATTATTCAACAAATATTTACTGGGGCCTACTATTAAAGAAGAAACAACAGGCCCAGAATAGAGTCACTTGTGCTAAGCTACACATCAGTAAACCAAGACCTAACTGCAGCTTCAAGGTCTCTCGGGAATGCTACCTTGACTCTGGATTTCCTGATCAGCATCAGTGAGTTACTCTGCATGATGGAACTCTGTCCTTCCCCCAAACAAAGGTGACCAGTGAAACAATCCCGTCTTTGTTAGAAAGCTCCCTTTTCTGACCCTTTATGTCTACACAAGCCTTCCATTTTGTACAGCTTCTTGGAGGGCCTTTCTATCTGCTAGACGGGATACTGCCTGATTCATGAATCATTGAATAAAGCCAAGTACATCACCACATTTACTTAGTTTGATTTTGTTTGTTAACACTGCTTACTTGAAAGGCACATTAGACAGTGGGGATAAGAATGCAGTTAAAGAGGGGAAAAGAAAAAAATACGTTTACTGAAGTCACAGGGTTACAAGTTGGCAGAAAAAAAAAATACATATAATCAATTAAACAACAAAAAGCCTGCCGACTACTATGAATATAGCAGAAATATAGGAAACATGGAAGTGTATTACGGGGTCTGGCTAAGCACAGGGACTCAACTTTGCTAGGCAAATGAGGTAACATTTTAGACCTGAAGGGTCTGTGAGATCTGTAGATATTTGCTAGAAAAAGAATAAGAGGGGAGACATTCCAGTGTGAGGAAACAGCATGTGCTAAACCTCTGAGGCCAAAGCCAGCACTGCCTGCTGCAGAAACCAAGTCCTGTGTGGCTGCTGTACACAGTGCAAGACATAAGGCTAAGATACGCTAGGGGGCAGGACCACGCATGGCCTTGTAATGACAAAATGTG
This sequence comes from Hipposideros armiger, assembly GCF_001890085.2. NCBI lineage: Eukaryota > Metazoa > Chordata > Mammalia > Chiroptera > Hipposideridae > Hipposideros > Hipposideros armiger. Next base: position 823,484 of record NW_017731490.1, on the reverse strand, counting down.
TGTTGTTATTATGACTGAAAAAACAAAGTATTTCAGTTTCAGAAACCATCCCTAAGTATTCATATCTGACACTAATTTTTGAATAAAAAATTGTTACATAAATTGTTATTTCTCAGAATACTTGTTCAAAGTCAAAAGGCTAGAGGTCTACTAAACCTTCCTAGCCTGTCATTTCCATATTCCTTCTTTGACCTGAAATAGTACAAAACGCTTCTTTCACAAATGACGTCTGATTCGGTTCATCTAACTGACACTTTGGGAACTCTGAAAGACCATTCCTCTGGAAACCTCAGTGTTAGGGGCAGAAGGTACTGTCTTTGAGGCTCGGTTACCTTATCCGTAAGAAATGTAAAATAATACCTTTCCCTCAGAGCTCCTATGAGCGTTCAATAATTTTGGTAATGGCCAACACTATACGGCAAATTCTATTCCAGTTGTTATTCATGTAAGGTTAGCTTCTTTTATCCCTGCTACAGAGGTACTAACCCCATGTTCCAGGTGAGTAAACTGAAACAGAGAGAGGCTACATACACTGTTCCAGATCGTGCAGGTAGTAAATGGCAGAGTTGGGACCCGAACCACCTCACCGTCCTGCCTCTGGCACATAGCAGAATAATACTGATACACTGTTTCTCATCCGAGATAGCCAATATCTATAAAAGTAATTGGTGCATTTTTATTAAGGCTGATGGATTTTAAATAAACAATCTATTGGCTGATCGGATATTTTGATACATCATTTACATCCTGTGGCAAGTTAGCAAACAGTGTTAACCACTAGATCCTTGAGGGTTTGGGTGAGGTCAGAGCCGTAGCCTGTTGTTTTGAACAGTCCAGCAGAGGGGACAAGGCTGACAATAAAGGTGTGAGAACCAGGTCCCAACCTTCCCAGAGGCAGAACAATTGTGAATGTTGGAAATCAGATATGGAAATGTGAAAAATGTATCAGAGTTCTAGTTATTACTTACTGTAAAATATCATTTTTATTAAATAGAAAAAAACAAAGGAATGAAAACCCTGAGATTTTGGGATTGCCATGAGGATCAACTGCAT
>NW_017731490.1:814464-816916 GCF_001890085.2 Hipposideros armiger | reverse complement strand
AAGGTGTTTCAATGACTGGCAAAGTCTGGATGAAAGCAAGCACTCCGGGTTCTGTGTTTTGTTCCTAAGCTTGATTTGGTCCTTAAGATCGCCCCACTAGGGAGATGCCACCTGGATTTGTGGTCAGTACATCTGACACATTGTCTTGGTCTCAGAATTAAGGGTGAACGTAGAGTGATATCAAATATTTTATGTCCACTCTCCTTTATTTTTGTGTTTTGACATATGTGTGTTTTGCCTGCTGTAAGTTTTTCTAAACATATCTTTTTTCCAAAATGATAGTTAATAAACATTTTCCTTAAACGTTGTTGTATAGACATCTGTCTGTTTTTCAATTGCCATATGTAACTTGTTTCTTTATTATATGCAAAGTTGTAGTCTATTTCTGGATTACCCCATCTCACCCTAACACACACACACACACACACACACACACACACACACACACACACTGACATCTTTGCATTTTTGGCCCAATTCCTTTTCTTCTCTTCCCTGGCTTTTCATAGAGATCCTGGTCTGTCCTGATAGAACTCTGAGCTTTTGTGCTTGAGAATTAATAGAAAAGGGAGAGAGGGAAGCAGTGAGAGGCATATTGGAAGAGGTTATTGCAGGAGGACAATTCTCCATGGGGCTCGCATTGTCGCATGTCTTGTAAGTAAGGCACTGTTTGTTGATTTTGTTCTAGACTATGTTTGAAATAATATTTAGATGGTGGATGGCCTTGGTAGATAGAGGTAGTGTCTTCCTTTTGCAGTACAGGGAAGGTGTGTTTAGTGTCCAGAAAAGTCAAGATAATGTCTTTCTCCAGAGCAAAGGACTAGGTACACTTTTTGAAATATTTTAGGACCTAAGTTCAGTGTTCCTCTCCCATCATGCAACCCACTGGTGTATTGCCTAGCATTCTTTGCTTCACTTCTTTGGATCTCGGAAACTCACACAATAAAGTGGTCTTTGGCTATTACTATTGCTGTAACAACTGTTCATCATCTCTGACCCAGAAGTTTCATCTTCTGCCAGGGTCCATGAAACTGTGGAGTCTAACATTTTAGTTTGAAAGTAGGGTAAAATCTCAGATGCTTTACAGTTGTTGACAGGTGAATAAAATTCTTTCAGTTGAGGAGATGAATTTCTCTGAAAGTGGATAGGACAGTTGTGGNAAAAATGCATTAGAAGTACCTGGTTCTACCCTTTGTTTGATTCTTGAATTCCCTGCACATTATCCCTATTTAGTGAAGAATGCTTTCACTTATCTTAAAGAATTTTCTCCTAGTGACTATATAGGGACATGGTGGCAGTATTATGGCCATGACATGGTCCTTCTAGAGGAGATTGATTATTAGATGATCAGGGTAAATGGAAAGAAGAACCATGAGTACAATCGGTAACCCAAAGCGTGTCTGCACATCTTTGATTTCCTTCCCTTCAATCAATCTTCCATAGATTTTCCTAAAATATAAACTGATAGTTGGCATGAAAAAGGAATTTTTGCTGCAAATGCTTCTTTCCAATCCTGAGTGGATTCCAAATTATGTATTGTAGAATGCCATTGACCTGACATCCACCATAGGTAACTTTTGCCATGAGATGTTAGACATATACACACTGTTTCATCTCTGTGTCTTCACATGTTGCAACATCCTGTGTCTAAATTGACATTACTTCCTTATCTGCTTTGGAAACTTCGATCTGTGCTTCATGTCTCGACTAAAATATCACCTCTCTGGAAGCCAACTCGGAATAGTCTCATGCAGAATTATATAATTCCCCCTTTATTATAATACTTACATTATCACCATATGTACTCTTCATTGCATAGTGCCCATAGTACTCACCATAGTACCCTTGGGTGCTAACAACATCTAACAATGGTGCCTTCTTGTAATCATAAATTATCCAAACCTAGAACTTTTAAGATCATAATTTTTCAGGATCTGTTTCACATTTTACCACAGTCCATGTTTTATTCGATTTTTCTTATTATGCTTGAATTCTGGTAAATTCTGTTTTCCCCAAAGATGATAAGTTTAGTATTCCTGTTGCCTGGAATGATCTTCCCACCCTTTTGCATATATTTCTTTACTTGAATATCATCTTCCCAGTGAAAACATCTCTGGTGATCCCCGTTTAAAATAGCACCCCCTCTGCCTCTTTCCTGCCTTTTCGTCTTTGTATCTCTTATCTGCAACAAACAAACTGTATATATTGTCCTCATTTTGTTTATTGTTGCTCTAGCCCCCTAGTATGTTAGCTTCTAATGAAGATATATGTATTTGCTAGTAAAGTGTGCCAAGAACAGTGCCTGACATACATAGTAAGCACTTAGCTGTTAGCTCTTTATCGTACATTCACAGTTTTATTACATCGCATTCAGAAAATGTGCGTTCTACAGTGCATACCTAAAATATTTATTGAGATTTTGTAGCATATGTGGTTCAAAGTAACTTAAAAA
>NW_017731490.1:801295-806662 GCF_001890085.2 Hipposideros armiger | reverse complement strand
AACACAAAAAAACCTAAGTTGATATATATTTAAATTAATCTAGCTCTTCATTTCTACATTCTTTTCAAAGAGGACAAATATTTTTCTAGGCACCCAACCTTAGAACTTAGAATAAGCCTTAGCTTTCCTCTCCACGTGCAGTGCAGCTAGTCCCTTGTCACCACTGAGTCTATTGTCCTAATGTCTTCTAAATTAATCCTTTCCTTTCTGGTTTTCAATACTGCTGCCCTAATTCAGGTAATCATTATGTTCTTGCTTTAAATCCTTAGTTGATTTCCCTTTGCAGATGAGAAAAATCTATATAGGAGTGTCTTAGCAAGCTTGGTAAGAGAGTTCTTATTAGTCTGAACCCAGCGTTTCTCTATCTCTCTCGCTCTCTCTCGCGCTCTCGCTCTCTCACTGTGTTTTTTTCTGTCTGGCCTCTGCATAGGAATTAGTATTAGAGACATTCCTGAAGATAATGGGGAAAAGTGTGACCTAAGGGTCATTTATGTTGGATTATATCGGAAGAGTAGGATTTTCTCCCGCGCAGAGGAGGGAGAGTAAAGCCATTCTATGTAAGGGGTCTGCAGCATTTCATCACTGCCACAACACCTGTTCATCCTGAGTTGGATCTCATCCAGGACAACAATATTTTTCATTACAAAGTCTGATACTGTTGAATATATGCAATCCCAGAGATATTTCCAACAGTAAAGCAGGCTCAGTCTGACACGTACATTTCCAGGAACCTGCCAGATTCATCTATGACCTTGTGGTTGGATATTGATGCTTTTTCCACTAGATGAAAATTTAAGTTATGTCTCTTACAGTGCCGTAGTCTTCTCAGATATACATGGAACTTTAAATGTATTTCCCAGTTATGGCCCTTAATATCTCTTGTTATTTCTAAATAAGTAGATTTCTAAATAAGTATAGTGCTTATGTCCTAATTATGTCAGTAATCAAATTTCCCCATAGTATAATTGAAAACAATGTATGGCACAAATATTCCATGTACAATAACTTCTGTACCAAAGTGATCAAGTGAATAAGGAAAGGAGGGAGAAGGAGAGAGAGAAGGAGAGAGCAAGAGAGAGGGGAAGGAAGGGAAAAAAAACCCAAAATAACAACAACAACAAAAAGCCTATTGTATCATCTTAAAGCTCTTCATTTTGCATGAGAAGTCTGGGGATATAGCCAAGCTGGGGCTGCCATGTGTTTTCTTACCTTTCTAATATTTTGCTTAAGGCAAAATTTTTCTCTCACGTCTTCCTGAGTCTGTAGTCAGTGGGACGGCTTCCCCTCTGCACTCCTGACTGTCCTGGGGTATGCAGCTTGGCTTCTGATCTCCAGCTGTGAAGCTCTGAGACAACTACTGTCTCTCTTATTTAGCTGTGGTCCTTCAGCTCTCTTACTTTAAGCCCCAACAGGGCATATCCTTTCTCTGGCCATAAACTTTTATTAACACAATTTCAAATAAAAGAGTACATACTTATCTACCTTTTGCCCACTTCTCCAGCTGAGTCTTTCACTGCCTTTCTTCATACCACGTTTCCATCTCGGGTGACCAGCCATCTCAATTTGCCCAGGAATATGGGGTCTCCCAGTGTAGTCCCTGGCAAACCAGGAACGTTGATTACCCTACTTCTATCCTATCTTCTCTTCAGTGAGATCACTGATATTTTGTCAATGCTTGAAAAATCAGGTGGCTTTTCTTCTTCTAGCTTACTCCTTCCTTTCTACTCTTCTTCCAAAACTCAACTTAGGCAGAACTTTTCCCTGAGCTCCCAAATCACTTGGTGTAAAACGTCCTTCCCTTGTGCTCTCAAGGCATGGATTGTAAGCATCTATGAGGTCTGACAATTAAGTTTGAGAACTTGTTTCAATGATGTTGCTAATCTTTTTTTGATATCAGAGGGATTATTCATTATGAACCAACTGGACAAACAGTTAACCAAGTTTACTATTTCGAAGTGCAGAAAAGGCTGTGTGAAAAAGTTAGATGACCTGAAATTCTTGCCAGCAATTCACGGCTCTTGCATCATGACAGAGCACCAGCTCACACGGCACTGTCTGTGAGGGAGATTTAGCCAGGAAACAAATAACTGTATTGGAACAACCTCCCTACTCACCTGATCTGGCCCCCAATGACTTCTTTCTTTACCCAAAGATAAAGGAAATATTGAAAGGAAGGCATTTTGATGACATTCAGGACATCAAGGGTAATATGATGNTAAAGATCATCTGTTTCCCAAATCGACCAAGGCCAAAATAGTCACTTAAACAGTGTTTATTGAAGGACCATTGCTATATGGAATTAAATCAGTCACTTGGAGACATATAACAGGTTATTGCCTCCTAGGGGTTTACAATTTAATATAGTTGTGCTAAAATATTGACATTAAAGAATATACATATATGAAAGTAGAGAGCTCAGTCAACACCACAGGATTATGCATCCAGCACTAAGAATAAGATAGGTTAGAGAATGTCAGTGCCTAGGAATTTACCAAGAACCACTTATGCCAAAGTTAATGCTTTTTAAAAAAGTTTCCAGAATTATAAGAGGATAAAAAAGATAATGTTTTATGAAAAATTGAACAAAAACAGGTTTTTAAAGCCATTTGTGTATGCAGTTTAATGAAATTTAAAAGACTTATTCACCTAAAAATATATTTCCTCCTCCTGGAACAACTCCCTCCACTTTCAGCGAACTGCCTTCTAACTCTCATCTGCCTTTGGGGGCTCTCAGGGTAAATGTCACCTCCTCCCAGCTTCTTAGCTTCCTTCGTGTACCTCCCCCTATCATAGTGTTTATCAGAAGATACTAGAATCACCAACTTTTTACTTACTTTTCCTGTCACACTATAATATCCTTTAAGGCAGAGATTGCCTTACATATTATTTAGATGTGCAATATGTATTTGTGAATTAATTACTCTAATTAAAAAAAAACTTGCTAAATGGTATGAACTACTATGGATTGAATCCTTGAACAGTAGAAGAGCATTAGTGGAAAAACGGGTGATGTGTGAATAAAGTCCATAGCTTAGTTAATAGTGATGTGCCAGTGTTAGGTTTTTAGTGTTGACAAATGCAACTGTTATGTAAGATATTAACATTAGGGAACACTGTATGACAAGTACATAATAACTCTGTACTAAAATTCTGCCAAACTAAACATTTTATTTAAAATTTTTCATGGGAAATAGTAGTCATGATTAATACACTGTCAGATGACATCCATGAAATTCCCCCATCTCAAAGGTCCTGGCCCTCACCTGCTATAAGGAATAGTGAAATATGCTGCTAATTTCTTGCCCCATCTCTGTTATTAAAGACCACTCTTCTCCCACTGAGTCTAGCTGGTTAGTCTAGAAATACTCAGGCATGGTGTGCAAGGGACCACACACAGTCTTATTTGATGTTGCTCCACTCCGGCAGCTTCATAAGCTGCTGTTCTCAAACTTTCGGAAGGTATCCCCTTGCCTCTGCCATTGCCACAGATGCAGCATCTGTGAGAGGCCAGCTCTCTCAAGTTCACAGATCACTGCCACTGAACTCTGCACACAATCAAGAGAACGTCCCTTTTACTCCCCGCTGTTGTTTGTCACCCTGCCTTGAAAATGGCCCCCTGAGCTTTACCCTTGCCCTTTCTTCTCCATAGGGTGTCAGGTCTGGTCCTGCAGTCCAACTAGTAAACTCATACCTTCTGTTCTCCTGATTCAATTTGGGATACTCTTGACCTTCCTTCAGCCAAAAAACGAACTGTGAGACTTCAACACGTCTGGAACGGGCATGGGTTCTGCTTTATATGCTCAGCTGGGCCTCTCAGCTATGGCTTAACTTATGGGTCTAAGGTTAATAGGGAAGTCATAGGGGATGCTAAATTTAGACTTGACTGTGACCTGGCCTGCAGACTGCACTCAGTCCACTTGGTCATCCTGACTGGGAAAAGTAATGACTGGTGGCAACCATGTAATGCAGCGTCTGTCTGCTTGTTCACATTGTCAGGAGCGAAAAGACCTCCTGGTCCATTTTAGAAACTATTTAAAAAGAAATGCTGTCTAGAAGATATTGTTTACAGTTACCCTACTGGGGAGTAACTATAAACAATAGAGTTCTTGAAAACCAGTGTTTTTTATCCCTGAAAATAAAGATCAATATAAGTAATTTTGGATGTAGACTTGGAAAGCTTGAAATAGCTCCGAGGTGAGTGTGGGTCATTTTCTGCTTTCATGCGTTTAACTGTTCTTGTCACAATTCTGTCAGAGTTCCTGCTGGAAGCCGAGAGCCTTTTCAAGTTTCTTGCCCTGTAGATTATATGTGTTAGTGGAAGGAGATGGTGCCTGGTAGAATCTTGGTTAATTTCCAGAGTACACAATGTTGATAAATTTGGATATCTAAATAAATTCGGATGCAGCCAGTAGACATAAGTAATTCTTCTTCTGAAACAAACCTGTTTATACATGTCTCAGCATTCTAAAACAAACTATTTCCCCTGGATTCAGCCCACTATTCTTCATTCTCAGTTAATAAGCACATTGATTTTTCTTATCAAAAGAATTTCCATTTAAAATAATGTCAGGGGATCTAATGAATATAATTTGTTCTTAATGCCTTTTCTAATTGCCCTCATTTCCTTAATATTTTATATGCTGTTTCAAGAAATTGAAAGGTTGTTTAATTCCATTTCATATCATCTTATTTTTAAGTGTAAAATTTTTTTGTGGCAAATATAAATAGGACACCACGTCTGAAAAATTTAGAGTAGGTACAAAAAGGAGAATTGAATTCCTTGGCTTACCAAAGAAAGAATGAAGACATTTAAGTTGGATCTTGAATAAGATATGTAAGAGCTATTGCATATCTACTGTGAAATGACTATAGCTTGTCAGCCCCTAACATATTGTTTGTATGCAATAAAGGATAAATAATAACATGTACAAAAATGACAATTTAATGAGACAATACCTTTGTGGAACAGAAAATAAAAAAAGAATTGCCTCCAGCTACTTTGCAACAATTTTGAGTAAAAAAATCTAATTCATTTAGAGAGCAAGTATTTAAAACTACAAAGGAAATTAAGCAAAAAAAAAAAAAGGATATGTTTTCCCTCCAAATTCAAAATAAAAGGTAATAGAAACTAAATTAAATTAGACTTCTAAGTGGATCAAGATAAATCTATTTATTTTTCTTTCAAAATTATGCTCTCCTCATGAAATTTTATTGATACCTACAACTTTGCTGTTATTTTTATTTCACATCGTTTTCAGAATCCTTATTCATTAAAAATGCTCCTAAAGTATTGAGATGTTTAGCTAGAGGCAGAGGTACTCTAGTTGTTTTTCCTCCACCTGGCTGCATATCAGAATCATCTGAGGA
>NW_017731490.1:699246-796752 GCF_001890085.2 Hipposideros armiger | reverse complement strand
TATAAACTCACTTTTCACATTTGGGTAAAATATAAAAAATTCAGTCAGCCATCCAGTTGGTTTAAAAGGTCCAGATGTTTGGCCTCTTGCAGACAAGCAGCCTAATTAAATTTTCCTTTTTCACTGAGATGTTTGTCATTGTTTTGACAAAGTGTTGTAGAAAGAGTGCTATTTGTGGGGTGAGGAGATTTAAACATTCTCTGTTAACTCCTTTGCAAACTGCATGACTCTAGGTCCATGTAATGGTATCTGGGGGGTATTTAGGGGATTATGAAAGGGGATTTCATTAATTAAGAGCCCATATTTTAAGGATGTTCTTAAGGAAGTCTTTTATCTTTGCTTCAATCGTTGTATTTGTAAAACTAAGATAACATTGCCTAACTTGAAGATTCTTGTGAAGGTTTATGCTGACAATATGTAGAAAAGTACTCCGCATGAGATACGTAGTAAATTCCCTTGTTGAACCTTTAGGAGCTTGTGGATTATGAGCCTGAGTTTCAGTTTCATCAGCTATAAAATGGGAACAGTAATTATTCCCAGTAGCACTCACCTACTCTGCGTAGCACATGTCTGTTTTCTTTCTTCCCTTATTTCCTTCACAGAATTTATATGAGGAGAAATAGCAAACTCTTTGTAAAATTGTAAAGAAAGGTAGAAAATCCTATCTCAATGGAACATGTGAAGATACAGCCTCTGTATTTTATTGTTTAAAGTTTTATTTTTTGTTTCTTTTCTTTACTCGCACTATCTCTTTGTTACCCTAATTTGATACATTTTTATAAGGAGGCAGGAGGCTATTAGGTTGTGTAATTTTAAGGATGCTAGATATGACCTTTTAAGCAAAAGCATTTTCCATGACACTTACCCAGGTCTCAAACAGCAAACCTAGGAACTCTTTGTTTTGCTATTAGATAGCCTCCAATTATGAAATGCAAATAATATTAGAGTGTTAATGCTTTAGACTTTAATGGGATAATACTTGACTGTGTATTTGTTTAGAGCGACTAGAGAATATTGAAATGAGTACAACTTAGGAGGTAGAGGAAAGGGCACTTCATAGGGAAGCAGGAGGACCCAAAGGATAAACTTAATTATCTTGAACCCTAGGTATTCTCTTGAAAACTTGCTTGGTAATTATTTAGTAGCTGTTTGGGGGGAGTTTACTTTTTAATCAGCTTCCAGGTACTGGTTCTGCTAAGCAAGAATTATAGTCAGGGTTTCCTATCTGTGCTAAGTCCTATACAAACTAAAAAAATATATTTTCATTAAAATATAGCTAACATATTATATTATGTTTCTGGTGTACACCATAGTTATTCACCATTTATGTACCTAAAGAAGTGATCACCATGGAAGCCCAGCAACCACCTGACACTGTTTCATGCTGTCACAATATTATTGGCTATATTCCCTATGCTGTACATTACATCCCCGTGACTTATTTGTTTTATACCTGGAAATTTGAACTTCTTATTCCCTGTACCTTCCCCCGACCCTTTTTAAAATTTTTCAGTTACAGTTGACATTCAGTATTATTTTATATTAGTTTCAGGTTTACAGCATAGTGGTTAGATATTTACATAATTTATGGAGTGATTCCCTGATAAGATTAGTACTCACCTGGCACTATACATATTGAGTTGTCGGAAAAGTCATGTCGCATTTTTGCAACAGATGGCACTAGTTCATTTTTGGAAGTACTAGAGTCATTCGCATCTATGTTATTCCTATGTCATTTGACAGTTGACAGTTCTAGCTTCATTCTAAAAAAAAATTGAGCAATTTGGTTGAGTTTTGGAGATTTCACAAGAAGTTGAAGATGGAAGACCAAACTGTGCATTTTTGCCATATTTTACTGTTTTACTTCCATAAAGGGAAGAAGGCACATCAAGCTTGTGAAAAGTTGCATAAAGCTTATAGTGACAATGCTCTACAAGAACGTCAGTGCCAACAATGGTTCATGAAATTCTGGGCTGGTGATTTTGATCTCAACGATGCTCCTCTGTCAGGGAGGCCCACCAAGGTTGATGATGACAAAATAAAGACATTGATCAAGTCAAATCCAGGTTACACGACATGAGAGATTGCAGACACATTGAACATCCATCATTCAAGCATTCACAACCACCTGAAGAAGCTGGGATACGTAAGCAAGCTCGATATTTGGGTTCCACATGAACTCAAAGAAGTTCATTTGAAGGCGCATATAAACATCTGCAATATGCTCATTAAACGTGAGGAAAACGATCCTTTTTTGAAGCGACTGACAACTGGTGATGAGAAGTGGATTGTTTACAGCAATGTGGTGCGCAAACCATCTTGGTCCCGACGTGATGATTTGCCTCAAACGACATCAAAAGCAGACATTCATCAGAGGAAGGTTATGCTCTCAGTGTGGTGGGATTTTAAAGGTGGCGTGTTTTTCGTGCTCCCACCAAGGAACCAAACAATCAATTCGATGTGTACTGTTGGCAATTGGACAGTTTGAACAAATCAATTATCCAGAAACATCCAGAGCTTGTTAATTGTAAAGGAGTTGTGTTCCATCGCAACAATGCGAGACCACACACAAGTTTGATCACCCGTCAAAAATTATTGGAGCTTGGATGGGATGTGTTGCCACACCCACCATACTCACCTGACCTTGCGCCATCAGACTTCCACTTGTTTCGCTCTCTTCAAAACTCCTTGGATGGCATAACGTTCAATTCAGATGAGGCTGTAAATCAGCACCTTGTTCAGTTTTTCACAAATAAAGCCAGGTCCTTCTGTGAATGAGGAATTATGAAGCTCACTAAAGATGGCAAAAGGTTATCGAACAAAACGGGCAATGTATCACTGATTGGTCTTTATACTTCATATAAATAAATGACCTTTGAAAAACATAGACAAAATATGTCATAACTTTTTTGATCACCCAATAGTTATTACCACATTATTGACTATATTCCCCATGCTTTACTGTACATCCCCATGACTGTTTTGTAACTACCAATTTGTCCTTCTTAATCCTTTCACCTAAATCTTCCTAGCATACATTTTCTATCCACTCTGTTTAGATGGATGACATTTTTTAACCTAGATGTGCCATCCACTTAATAACAAACAAGTTTATTTCGGGATGACAGAGCTCTAACACTGTCCTAATTCACAGATGGAAGCCATTAAATTTCTACTCATTATACCATAAAGTGAATAAATTAAATGTAACTTTAATGACTATTTTGAGATTTTTGATCCTCATATTTTTCAGAATTGTATAAGAAACCCTGGATTGCTTGCAAAGAATCTGTGCCCGGTGACATGCAATATAGTGCATTGTTCACCAGGTTGGGAAATAGAAGACCTGATTTCTGAAACTTGATCTACCACTAATTCTTTTTTTCTTCCTTGTGCAAATCATTTCCTTTCTCTAGTTCTCAGTTTGCACTACAATTTCACTAACTTTCTTTGCAGGAATTAGCTATGCAGAGATATTTTGAAAACTATAAATCGCTATGCAAAACCCCTATGCTATTACAGTTTTTAGTGTTTAGATGTCTATAATCAGCTTGTAGATAGTTTACCTAGCTCTATCTGGGTATTCAAAACGTTTGGTTTATTGAAGCTGCTCATTCCCTACCACTTTGCTGCCTCCTCACTTCCCAAAGAGTTAGTTGAAGCACTTGTTAGCATAGCTGAGAGACTTCTGTGTAACTCATCCTAGTTCTGATCCTAACACAGGGAATGTGTGAAGGTTCTTAGCTCAAGCTAATTTAGCATGGAAGTGATTAATGGGAAGTTTATTTAGGACTTGTTTTTCAGTGTACCGTGCCTAGTAATTGTATCAAGTACTGCATAACCCTGAGACTGATGAGGCGCACCTGCCCAGGGCTGACATCCTCAGCTGTTACCCAGGCAGGGCTGTGACTGGAATGACCTATCTTTATGGATAGGACTCTGGGTCTAAAGAGTAGCATCTGAGCTTCCAGAAAGTGTAAGGTGATTCTAATTCACTCAGATGTGTCACTGGCACCATAGTGCCGTCTGCTGAGCCTCCTGGGGTCCTAAAGCTCAGCCTTTCCTCTTCTCAAAGAAGGTTGCGATCTGATCACACTGTGTTTTTCAGGATCCTATAGATAAATCAGCCTTACTGAATTTATCCAAATGACACCTGTGTCAGGTTTTTCAACAGTCTGAGACTAATACTGGCATTTGTCAATTTGATAGTTAAATTTTATTCTGTTAAAATAATGAAGTAAACATTAAAATACAAATATATTTATTTTGAATGATAATACAGTATATTTTTCCTCTCAATTTTTATTCAGGTCCCCTTGTAATACAAGAAACTCACCTAGAACAAAGACTGGGTCTTTTATAGACTATAGAGTCTACCAAAAGAAGCCTTTATTTGTTATTTATTTATTTTCTAAGAGCTGGCTATTTAAATAAAATAATTTTATTTTATATAAAAAGTATATCCTTATCTGTTTCCTTAAAATTTTTGCCAAAAACTAATTATTTTCTGTAAACACAGGTTGTCTTTGCATCTTGAATTAATAATATAGCCAGGATAATGGGCTGGTCCTGAGACCACCATTATCTCTCTCTTATCTATATCATCTATCTATCTATCTATCTATCTATCTATCTATCTATCATCTATCTATCTTCTGTCTATCTATGTAGACTTTGGAACCTCAGTACCTGTAATTAAAAAATGCCAGGTCATCAATTTCCAAGACTAAACTTGCAACTAAATTATGAAACTTTGACCTCTTCTCCATCAATTAGAAGCATCTACTCCAGATTGCAAATGGGTCACTAGTGACACGAAGAAGCACACACTGAACAGTTGGGTGAGGTGGCAGCAACTATATCCAATATCTACATTCAGTAGCAGCCTTCGCTCTAGTGTAGCCCCTGTGACCAGTACTGACAGAATTGGCAGGGAAAACATGGCCTCTGCCCACTGGCTCTGATAGTTTTCTTCCTAGGTCCACTTGTGTTTGGATTTAGTGAATAGTTCTTAATTGGGTATCCTCCAAGACTTTTGTAGATTGAATGAGCTATCTAATAAAAAAAAAAAAGAAAAAAGTTTCCCTTTCCTTTTACATTACTTCAACTTGATTTATTTTCTTGAAAATTAAGATACTTAATCTCAAATATGTGCATTTTTCTGCAGTGTCCTCCTAAAGTCTACAGTCTATAAGGGTTTCATGCTGTCTTGATATGTCTGTTGATAGTGATTATAATCACTCAGTAGTCCTTAGTAGCTTTGGTTTTTGTTATCCACCTTAGCTTGGCCACTGCTTCATGTGAAAAATGAAAGCTTTTTAAAGATTTCTATAGTTTTAACTCTTTTGTTCTTTACTTTATGGTGGTAGAGAATATGCACTATCAAAATGCCATTTATAACTTGTGCACACAGCTCCATTCCCCAGCCTCCTTTGCGGTTCTGTATAAGAAGTTGCTAAATTCTCTCTAATGAAATATGCATGTAAGTATTTAATGACATGTGCATGAAAGAGCTGAAAAACTCTGAACTGAACTCGGTCATGCTGTTTGTTTTTTCTGCTGACCTTCCAGGGTGACCTTGGAAGCCTTGTGTTAAAAGTGGTAGAATGGCCATCAGCCTGGTGACCTGAGTGACTGTTGACTAAGAAGATCTTAAAGTTCTCTTCAACTTGACTGAACTTGAGACAGGCTTCCTCCGGACGCTAACCTCCTGACCTCCCTTTTCTTAGGGCATTTACTTTAGAAAACTTGCAATTGTAAGTTCTTTCTGACCCTTTGAGATGTAAACCTTTTTAAAAAGATCCTTACCAGTTTTACATTTCAGGAATTTCTTTTTCAAGAACCTGGGGACCATCTTTCTGCAATGCAGTCAATAGAGGAAGAAAGAGCTACTCTCTCCTAGTTTCTGTGAGAGGAGAGGCACCTGATTTGACCAGACTCCTTCCTCCAACTTGTCAGAAGCCTTCTGTCATGAAGATAAGAACGATTTTACTTTTCCTCTGGGTTAAGCCAACTAGCAAACCGGGATGGCCTATGTGCTCCCCTCATCCAATGCTTAAAACATCTTTTGCTTCATCGGAGTTGAGTTCTGACCTCATTCTGGTCTCTCTCCTCTACTGTAAGGAAGGTGTCCCATTGCTCTCAGTCAACACTAGGACTAAGCGAGAACAAAATCAACTTCCAACGGATTAAGTAAGACACTGGGATTTTGGAGTCTCCTGAAGGTTAGAAGCTAGCGAACCCTAGCTATTGTAATGATATTTGTAATGTGAAGTAGGCTCCAATTGTAATGAAAGATGTAAAACTACTAACATGCACTGCATTGACTTAGTGGTCATGCAGTGGGTGGTAAATAAACATACTTAGCAGGCTGGAACTCCAGAGACCCATCTATTATGGAAATGAGTTGGAAACAAACTGCTGGGTTAACCCACTGTAATGTTGGGTTGTTTATTGCTGGAGCCAGCTCTTCCCTGAACAATCTAACTATAATGTTTTTTTTTTTTTTCCTATTCAGTGAATGCGGGTTTTTCATAGACATTAAGTGGCTTTTAATTTCCAAACCATCTTACTCTCATTTTCTTACTTAGCAGTACTCTTCATAGCGAGGCTAAAAGAGAGATCTCTATTGTACCGTGAACACAGTAAGAGAGGTTTTATCACAGAGCCAGAAGATGGCAGACCTAGAAGAGAATTCAGAACTATCTGAACTGAAAGTCCATGATGCTTGTAGTATTACTCTGATCATAGTAGTGGTTGATTCTACAAAAAAATAAAAATACAAAAATAAGTTGAAATTGAAATTTAGAGAAATTCCACTTTTTAAAAAAATTTCTTTCAAAATATCAGTTTCTTATACCATTTTCCCTTCTGTAATGTGTCATTTACTCATACCAGCTCTACTTTTCTCTATGTTTGAATTGCACAGAATTTATTTAAATTATTGATCATTTTAACTCATTAAACAAAGTAATATTTCAATTTTCATATATTGTGCTTGGATTCTTCCCAGCCAGAATACTCCTAACAGTGGAACTTGTTATCTATAAGCCATGCTACTTTTACACAGTAGCCTGTGGCCATCAACAGAGTTGGTCCATTCATCAAAGAAGAGATAACAAAAGCACAGTTGATACAATCTATGCATTTTTCTGTTGTGGATGTTTAAGTGATGCCAGGAAGATAATACCTGGCATGCTGCGGATATACTTAGTGATAAGTATGTGCTAGCCATAGGCCGTGTCTACTTAAGCCTGCTCCTGGTGTGCAGTTCAGTAAAGGTTGTGATTATACCTCATTGAAATTTCACCCTCTGGATTTGTCTTTTCAGAAATAGCACCATTTTAGCTTCCAAGGCTCCATTTTAATTAAAGCCAAGCTTCCTTTCTCCTAGTATTCCTCCGCTCTTCATCTTGTATTTCACCATTATATGGAATGCATTTCATTTCATTCTGTGCTTTGCTTACCCAGTTTGAGTTCTCTTTGAGTGATTTCAGAAAGAAAGGTCCTAACTGGCCATTTTCAAGCCTTCCACGTTTAGGCAGGAGGTTTCCTGAGATACGATTACTGCCAAAAAGAGCTAAAAATGGGTGAACTAAAATTAGATGTAGTTTGATTTAAGATTCAGTGGTGTTTGATGTATAAAATAGAAAAATATAATTCAGCGAGCGCTTCTTATGTCCTAGGAAGTATGTGAAGTTCCTTTCAGAAGCCATGTCATGGATCTAATATAATATATTGTGCTTTAGTAAGTATATGTGCTAATTTTTCAATAAAACATGCAGCAGCTTCATTCAATTATATGCTTGTTGATCGTTCTTTCCAACAATAATAGTACTCCAAAAATATCTTAGTGCTTATACACGTGACTACTCTTGTTTTTCATGATAAAACAAGTAATAATTGGGTTTCTACCATATGCAGATCATTGCGTTTCCTCCAGCAGATCATTGCGTTTCCTCCAACAGTGTTATACACAATAAACATAATAGGACAGTTAAGCTGCTTCTGATTTTATCTGATAAAAAACGCCCAGACCAAATGGGTTCAAACCTTAAAGGCGATTTATAAGACTGAAAAGTCCAGAGGTTGACTGGGTCAGGGAGAACACTAACCTTTTCATAAAGTTTTCTAGACTCTATTTTCCTGTGGATTTTAACTTTGCACTAACTTTGGAAGACAGCTTGAAGCCCCCGCGAGAGCTCTAACCTCCGTATGCACGTGGGGAAAGAGAGGCAGTGGTCCTCTGCACACCGTCACACAGTACCGGACTTCACGTCGATTTTATTCTCTGCATGCACGTACGCACGCACTCACACTCACATTCGCACCCAGGCTGAGGGACGCAATATGCTTATTAGCTTAGATTGCATGAAACAATCACTGTGGCAGGGGAGTAGTGGTAACTCATACTGGCTCAGACCAAAGGTCGGACCGAGAGATGGTCAATCTAATCCACCTTGTGTGGATTGTACACACCGGTAAAGGATGGAAGAAGCAGTAAAATGACAGCTATGTATGTACTATTATTACTATCATTTTATTGGTGAGGCTCTGAAGATTAGCAAATTCGAATGATTTGCCCACGCGATAAATTTCAGCGCTGGGACATGAAACTAAGACTCTAAAGACCACACTCTTAATCAAGTCACTCTTTATTTTCATTTTCTCTTACTTTACGCATTAGAAAAAAGAAAGAATAGAATAAATGTAATGCTGTTTTCTAAGTATCTCACCTATTTCCCCATGGTGAGGTATAAAATAAATCTGCCAATGTTATGAGTTAAGGTTGAGTAGCTAATTTTAGGAATTGGGATTCTATTTAATTTTATAAGTTATTCAGAGTTCCTAGTACAGTGGCATTTTCTGGTTGCTTTGTGGTTAGAAATGATAAGAATAATTGAGATAATACCAAACAATTTTATAGAATTTAGCATTTGTCAGACACTGTTCTATATGCTTTATACATATTAGATCGTTTAATTCTCATCACAATACAGTGAAATCATGTATTAGTTATGGTGTAAATATAGGTTAAGCTATTGAAAGAAAGATAACAGAATTATAGTGCTTAAAGAAGATAGACATTTATTTGGTGGGGATATAGGTTCTATATCATTACCAGGACCCCAGACTAGTGTAATGGCTCTGTCATCCACACTAGACAGTTTCCACCTCTAGGTCCAGTGCAGTTGCTTCAGTTATTGACAATTACTAGTGATAAGGGGAAAACAAAGAAACTAGGCAAGCTATTTGTCCTTACAAGGAGACCTAGAACATTCATATATCATTGGCCAGTATTCGAACACATGGCCATACTTGGTTGCAAGGGAGGCTTCGAGTTTAGATCTGTAGGATGCCATGTGACCAGTTGAAACCCAAAGGTTTCTGCTACTAAAAGGAAGAAAGGGAAAATGGATATTGTGAAACAGAAGATTAAGCCACAGTTACATAATATTGTTATCCTGTTTTGGAGATAATAAACTGGTGTAACAGTCCCACTCCCATCAGTGGTAGAGCCAGGCCAGACCAAGGTGGTACGGCCTCAGAGATTGTGATCTTAATCACCACGAAATGCTGCCTATATTGAAAGTTTTAATATGTCAACTATTAAAAGGAACATTTACCCCCTGAAATCTGTCTTTTCCTTAAAGTTTGCAGTTTGATGACAATTTCTATTCTAAATTTTTAATGAATTTTTGGTACTTTTTTATTCCTTTGAAACTCATACACACATATTTTTTAATAGCTTAATTTTTATATTCTGTTAAATTACTCTATTGTAAAAGAAAATCTTGAAATTAAATTCCTGTAGCCTTCAAACCCTTTTCGTTTATTTTCGAAACCACACTGTTGCAAGTTGAAGTTTACTGAGTGTATAATAGACACAAGAGAGTAAGTAGGTTAGCTTTCTCCCTTATAATGTGTTTATTGTTGAACATTTACATTTTCTTATAGACCACTGAGCCTACAAACAGTAACACCATCTGACAACATAGTACTAATTTTCCATTCTCTCACAGTGCTGAGCTATAAGAGACCAAGTAAGCATCGTGTGGCTAAAAAAAAAAAAAAAAAAAAAAAAAAAAAAAAAAAAAAATGTAGTTACAGGGATTGTCTGCATGATATTGATGATAGGTTCACCATACATTTTTGTGACCTAGCTCAGTTGGAGAAATGTTGAGCTGATCACAACTAATTTCTGTGGCATTAAATTATGGATGATGGTTGCATGTTTAAGGTACATATCTGGACATCAAGACCAACACATTCCTCGAATATAATTTCATAAAGCTGAATCATAAAGATCGGCTTCTTGAATAAATTATGAGTAATAGGCCTGAAAACTCACTTTTCATGGCTTATAGTGATGCTATGTGTTACACTCTGCTTAAGGTTACAGGATGACCTGATTTACTGATAAGACATGCAAGATAACGTAGGGCTTTTTTAGGTCTTGATCTAATTTCTTCTTTTTCTCTCTTTACATGATTTGGTAATGGCATGGTGGTATCAAATATATAATCAGCTTTCAAGTGGCATTCCTTCTACACTTCCACCACTTGTAGTCTTTCATTCATCTGTTCATTCACTCATTTTGCAAATCTGTGCATGGCATTACCTAGTATGTTCCTTGTATGGACTATGAAAAATAAGGCACATTCACTTTTCTTGAAGAACTTAAAAAATATTTTTAGGGCCAGCCGAGTGGCTCAGTTGGTTAAGAGCTCGCTCAAGAGTTTGAGCTCTGAGCAATAGCGGTTCGATTCCCGGCCCGAGCTGAGCAGCCG
Organism: Hipposideros armiger; assembly: GCF_001890085.2. Taxonomy (NCBI): domain Eukaryota; kingdom Metazoa; phylum Chordata; class Mammalia; order Chiroptera; family Hipposideridae; genus Hipposideros; species Hipposideros armiger. The sequence continues at coordinate 785,962 of NW_017731490.1, read as the reverse complement.
CTGACCTGCCAACCGGTGGCAGGGTGGCTCAGCTTAAAAAAAATAATAATAAATAAAATATATTTTTGCCTAGAGGCATAAGCCCTTGGCTGGCAGCAGGTGTGAACTTTCATGAGCTGCTGTGAGCCTCCGTGAGCCGCCATCCAATGACCGGCAAGCAACTGCCTCACCTGGGAAAAGCGCAATGATAATACAAACATGGGCCAGTGAAGCGACGCCCTCCACAACTAGACCGAAGAACAAAAGGACAGCAACTTGTCTGTTCCCCTCCTCCAATTTCCCAATAAAATCTTTGGAAAAAAAAATACATAAGCCTTAATTAAGTACATGTAAAAGGTAAATATACTTTACTAAATAATTATATTTAATTGTTTTCAGTGGAGATCAACTATTAAAGAAATCACTGTTGGTATCCTTTGAGAATGATTTCGGGAGATGTTGGGAATATATCTGATGTATGGTCAAAAACTATTGGAGGGATGAAGGGAATCGCGAGGGAGTTTTGGGGGCATGAAAAGAAGAACCTGGGGCTGGCCGAGTGGCTCAGTTGGTTAAGAGCTCGCTGAAGAGTGCGAGCTCTGAGCAACAGCAATTTGATTCCCAGCCTGAGATGAGCAGCCGCTGAGCTGTCAACAGGTGACAGGATGGCTCAGCTAAAAAGATATATAATAATAATAAAAATAAATAAATACCATTATTAGAGAAAAAAAGAAAAGAAAAGAAGAATGTGTGAACGATATTACATGGATAGAAAAGAGCAGGCTTTATTGGAGAGGGAATGAATGATGGAGATGTCTAGAACGGAGGTTTCTGTTGTGGGGTAGGAGGTAACCTGCTGGCCAGGTGACTTGCTACAGAAATTCAGGGTTTTGAAAAGACTGGGAAACATATGGATGCTCCTAATTTTTCCCCCTGAAAACTTTTATATAGAATTTATATATAAATATATACACATACACACTTGTGTGTATGAAATATATACATATATACACACACACGCACTTGTGTATATATAATTCTAGCAATTTTTATGCTTTGAATTTTTTTTTGAAAGTTTCTATTTAAAGATCTGAAGCTGTTTTTTCTTTTCTATATTTTTATTTTGCCTTGAGCTATACTGTTTTGGGCTATTGTATTGTCACATATTACACACTAAGCATTTTGAAGTATGATCAGTATTTGAATAAGTACCCTCTAAGAAAAATTTTAATGTCTCTGCAGTTAATATTAACAGATGTTTTGAATGCTGTGGCATACTCACAATGAAATATGAACTATATGTCAGAATGTGTATATTTTTAACTTAAAAATGCGTTTTATCTGTAGTATGTCATCCACATATCTACCCAACTAATCCTTAGTCATACCCAGAACCTATGTATAGGTAGTTGCCTATCTTCAGTGATAAAACAATGACAGGATTGTTTCTGTTGCTTATAAATTAGAACTAAAAATGACATATCACTAACAGTCCCTGCCATAGGAGTACTTACTGGGTAAGTATATTTTGGTTAGTCATATCATACCTGACTAGATTACAAAATCCTTGAAAGCATGAATGATATCTTATCTTTTATTGTTATCATGTAAAAGATTGTAAAATGCATTGTAAGTGCATAATATATGGAGTTAAATTCAATTGAATTAAATTGAATTGTGGAAGTACCCATGACTGAATGTTTTAATCACTATATACAAATTTTGCTATTACTTTTATATTATAAATTATGTTTTTATAATTAAAGTCTCAAGTCGATGTTAGTATACTGGATTATTTATAAAATGGAATACAAATTCAAATGAAGAAAGTATTTAAAAGAATATAAAATAAATGAAATATCCAATAGAAATAGAATTTTCATTTGCTATATGAGATTTTCTTTTTTCTTTCATAAATACCAATGGGTAACAAAAAGTATGACATTGCTCATATGGCTTTCCTCTTATGTCATAGACACTGGACAATGTAACAGAGTAGGTTAAATGTGATTTCTTTCTACACTGTAAAAGATATACTGGTAAAAGGGAATGTAATAGACTCTTCAAACTGGCACTGAAGACTTTTATTGCAAAATCACTTGAAAGAGTGGGGGTACTGAATTTCATTTCAGCATAAGCAGATTAGCTGATTATATACTTGGTGGTAGAAGACTCCATCAAGAGAACATCAAGCCTGTGGTGATCCAGAACTATGAAGAAACACCTAAGTCTTATGGAACTGAAAACCTGAATTGCATTATTACAACAGAAGATAGAAAAATTATAATGTGAATAAGAGCATTTTTATAATTCATGCAAGAGGATAAATTTCAAATTTGATGATCTCTTTAGCTATGACATTAATATAATGAACCAAGCTTAAGTGTTAATTTGTTGTTTCAAATACTCTGTAAATAGGATCCTTTTACACATATATGAGAAAAGATGGGCCTTTACACCCTTGAAAAAAACTGGTTTTGTTTTGCTTTTGGATTTATTTGTTGGGTGGATACTTTCAACAGTGCAATATCTTGTTTCTAATCACAGATTTGTTCATTAATTTTGGTATCTTTTGATGATATTCCCTGAAACTTTTATTACTATGGTGTTTGCCAAATGGTGATTGTCTATTTCTATGACTACCTCTAAATTTATTAATTGGAATTACACTGAAGCAAAGAGCTTTCTCTTCTCCATTCATAAAGTTATGCAATTATGTTTATATCAGTACATAATCATAAAGACTTGTATATTGGAAATATAATTCACATATAAAATTTATACTTTCAAAGTATACAATTCAGTGGTTTTATTATATTCACAAGGTCATGCAACCATCACCATTACTTAAACCCATAACAATTTCATCATGCCAAAAAGAAGTTCCCTATCCATGAGCAAAAATTCCCTGTTCTCCCCTAACAGCTGTTCCTGGCAACCATTAATTTATCTCCTGGCTGTATGGATTTGCCTATTCTGAAATTCACCTCTGTATCCCAACTTTCTTCATGCCAACACACACACACACACACACACACACACACACACGCATATGCATACACATATATTCACATCATTTTCCCTTTAGGAATATTTTTTTACATTCTTCTAATGCAAATAACACTGTTCACATCTTTATGATCTTCAAAATCAAAATTTACTCAAAAGCAATTTTCTCCAGTGGTGAACACACAATGTGATATATAGATGATGTATTATAGAATTGTACACTTGAAACCTGTATAAGTTTACTAATCATTGTCACCCCCAATAAATTTAATTTTTTAAAAAAGCAACTTTCTCCTTGAAACTTTCCCTCTGATATCGGGAAGACAATAGCAGCACATTTTCCACTAATAAACATCCTCACTCTCCTGAATATCAACAAGTAGATGGTAACTGATGAGAAAATCTTAGACAGCAATATGTATTCACACACATCTCTATATAACTTTTGTATAATTGTCTATGGTACGTTGATTTGTCTCACAAGTAATACAAAAAGTGGATTGATATGGGATATTCTGCATAGGAAAAACAATATAACAAATTCTGCATTTCAATTATGGGGGGTGCCTATTTTATTATTAATTAAGTTTTGGGTTCTTTTAACCCAAATGTAGTTACTACTATTTGCAAATGAGAATCGTTGCCATCTGCATTTGAAATCCAGTTCCTTTGCTTACTAAAATATGTGCTTTAAGAATGTAAATTGTATTTCCAGAATTTAAATGTTTAATCCTATGAATAAGAGTAAACATTATTTTTTAAAAGAAAGAGTAGAAATGGCAAAACTATCAATTAAGAAAAATGTTGCTATCTATTTTGAAAATTGGACTAATGCAGAAATTCATCTGTGAGCTTTTATAGTTTATAAGCTCTTTAATTATGTTACCTTAACATAATTTGTAATTTCCAATGACAAAGTTTTCTCTTTTCCAATTAAAATATTTTAGCTTTAAAACAAATTCACAGCTAGTGTTTTGAAATATTGAACCAGATGTTTAAAATATTTTATTCTTAAAATATTTACCCAGTTAACAATTATAAAAAGCACCCAGATAGAATGCAATAACACTGAAAACCTTGTTGATGAAAAAGTGGTTTATATTCCCATTTATAAAATGTGTGACTATGGATAGGCTTCACAGACTTCATTATGTGTGATTCAGTCAGAAAAGCCAAAATCAGCTGCTGAGCGACATCTTTGGCATGTAAATTTCTCCCTTGGCCAACACACTGTTACGTGGAAATGTGTGGTTTTGAGTAAACGACTGTAATTTTGAATAAGCGGGTTGCCACACGCGTTGAGTGGCAGAGTTTAGCCCTGGTTAAGGGAGCCCAGAGCGGCTGTCACCCACGGCTGAACCGGAGCAGGAAGGCTGAGTGGTCCGGCTGCAGACCTGTTTCACGTGGGCCTCGGAAATGTGGCCATGAAAGCGAAAACAGGCAGTGGACATGGCCGGTTCAGTGTGCCACTTTGGTTGCTGAGCTTGCCATCTGTTTCATTTCTAATCTGAACACATGGAAAACCGGAACAAATGCAGTAATCCCTTGGAAGCAGGGGCGTCTCCTGTAACCACGTGACTTGGCATCGCGTTACCAAGCAGTTTTGTTTCCTATTCCATCAGGACCGAGGAGCTAGCTGGCTTTTGCTCTTTGTTTTTACTCCTGGTTGCACTGTCTCTCCAAGAGGCTTTGCCTGCTTCCTGGTTTGAAAGATTATTGAATCTGTAGAGGTTTTTCTCATCTTGCATTGAACGTAGTACCTTCCATCTATGTGCTGTTTCCCCGGTGGCTTCAGGGAAATACTGCCATTAAATAAGCTTTCTAAATGTACTAAATAAATACAAAGACATGCTTTAGTTTAGAATTTATTTCAGGGAATTGAAGTGATATGGTTTGGCTCTTATGTTTATTTATAAGTCTCAAATAGGTCGTTAGAGTAATTTTATTTTATTTTTATTTATTTATTTATTTATTTTTAGCTGAGCCATCCTGCCACCTGTTGGCAGCTCAGCGGCTGCTCAGCTCGGGCTGGACTGGAACCACTGTTGCTCAGAGCTCAAACTCTTGAGCGAGCTCTTAACCAACTGAGCCACTCGGCCGGCCCTAGAGTAATTTTAAATAGTAACTTTGTCAATATAATTTTGGACAAGTTATAATTGATTACCCTTCCTGAGCTTCTTGACAAAGTGAACAGAGCTCTTTGCCGTTCATACAACTTAAAGAATACGATGTCAGATTTGTGGTGTGCTTTGTCTTGTACCTGTTGCTCCAGAAACATGAATTTGTAAGGTACTTGAGAAAACAGTTTGATTCCTTGTTTAAAAAAAAGAAAAAAGAAAAAAAGAAATTACCTGGATTAAGTTTAGACCCTTGAAAGAACCTTGAAGAGAAAGAAGAATAAAATTAAATAGCCTGTAGAATTTCAGCAGCACATGTCATATTTTCCAGTGATGAATTCAGAACCATGAAATATCATTGCTGTTTTATTTTCAATTTGTAATGCAAATATTTGTCACATATATTAAATAAATTGATATTAAAGATCAATTGGACTAATTTCAGAACAAATGGCTATAGGTCTATGCTAATTATCTGAAAGATTGTCTTTGAAGTTACTCTTAAGAACCCTAGAATTGTGAAGAAAATGTACAGCACTTTTCCTTATTTGGACCAATTTCATATACATTATGTAGATTTTCAAAATTTTTTTTGTTTTCCTAAGATTTTTATTGGGGAGTTGGGGGATGGGAACAGCGCTGGGGGGTTGGGGAAGCAGAACAGACAAGTTGCTGTCGTTTTGTTCTTCAATCTAGTTGTGGAGGACGTTGCTTCACTTGCCCAAGTTGGCGCCATCATTGCGCTCTTCCCAGTGAGGCAGGTCAGTCGCCGGCTTCTGGACGGTTGCTCACTGCGGCTGCTGGCCGCTCACGCTGGCTGCTGGCTGCTGGCTACACCATGGCAACCCACTGCCACAGGGGCTGCAGCCTACGCCGTCGCCGGAGACTCATGGCAGCCCAGCTCCAGGTTGAGCTGTTGTTCAGCATCTTAGCTGCAGAGGGCAGTGTCACTGGCCCTCATATGTGGGATCCGAACTGGGGCCCTCTGGCGTCCCAAGCGAGTTCTTAACCATCTCACCACTCGGCCGGCCCCTCAAATTTTGTTTTTATTGGTAGTGAATCACAAGGAGAAATAACAGAGTACTAATAATTGTGGGCCAGTATTTGGTGGTTTAAGAAAGATGGTTTTAGTCTTCCCCATCTGTCCCAGAGGACGTTTCTTATGTTGTCGGCATTTATAAGACCAGCAAAAACAAGGTACCAGAATCAATTTGCAATGAGGGCAGTCTTTGAGAGGCATTGACAATAATGGTAGCATAGTTTGAAATCTTTTCAGATTCTGTGCCATTTCTATAACCATTAGATATCACATGCCACAAAGTTATTGTTCTGTATATACCCTCTGATTGTGTTTTTTCTCTCTGAGAGATGATTATTTCATATGCATATGAAAGCTTATTTTAGAAAACGACTTTTTTTCCCCCACAAGGATATGGTATGAAAAATGCAGCCACAAAATAAAAGAAATGAAACGTATTCCACATCTTAACATAAATGCTGATGTAAAAATGATATATTCGCATTCCTGATGACAAGTTCAACCATTAATAGGTTGGAACAAGTATTAGCTGATCATGTAGTACTTCTCTTTGGTGTCTTGATGAAGGTTGACATTTTTGACATTAAGGGTTAATTGGTTGCCAGTCAGAATGAGGTCACAAATGGCTAATTGCGCCTTCAGCTAGGTAATTACTGTCATGTATCAAGTTCTCATTCCGTGTAATTATACAGGATCAGGTGCTCTGCCTGCTCACCTAGGGTTACGTGTGCCTTCCAAGTCCTCTCTGTGGGGATTCCAAAGTTTTACACCCAAGGTGAATTCACTTGCAGCTTGACCTGATGACTAATTGGATATGCACAAGATTCCATGCCACCCTTTAAAATCGTGGACCTGAGGATGTCATCCAGTTACGCCTTAATGTTTTTGGCTCCTCTGATTCTGTAATTTTGCTGCTGTCAGCTCCAATATTACTGCTCACAGGTTAGATATTCATTAAATTCATCTGGGCTATTCTGAACCTTCATCTTTTTCCCCCAAAATAACTGCTGAAGCCTAGCTTATCACCAACATTTACACAAAATGAATGGATGCCTCTGAACTGGGCAATCAGAGGCAGGACACAGGTATGTGAAATGGGAAATTCTCCTGCAGTGATTCTGTGTGCCATGGGACTGGCCAGTACCTTTGTCTTGCATCATTGGTCAGATAAAAATGAAGGATCTCAGGCATTTATGAGGAGGAGAACATACTGCTTCTAAATTTATGCCTCTCCTCACATCACTGGAATACACTTTGGAAGACCAGAGAACAAATTTTCCTGGTTCTCAAAGGATACAGTATAGGTGATTAACTTAGCTGTTTCTATACTCTCTAATCTGATGCTGCAGTCAATATTAATAGTTAGAAACATTAGATTCTGTACTAATAGACATTATTCCCTTATTAACCAGGCAATTTAAATATCCCACAGGGCAATTGAAACTTGAAGTTTATAGGTAGGCCAATCAGCACCCTTTCTCTGTCTTGAAGAGGAAAAATCAGCTTAGTTAGAGATTGTGTGTGTGTGTGTGTGTGTGTGTGTGTGTATGAAATTTCTATGTGTCACATAAAGGTTTCATAATTTAAATAATTGAATTTGCGCCATTGTGGGTGTGCACATTTACACCTAGTCCATGGGAAAGTCAAGCATACTTATATTGGGTCATTGGGAAAGTCATAATGTATTTTTCTGTTTTTCAATGCAAAAGTGTATCATGACTTTCGTGACGACCCAATAGTTGCTGCATGCACATGAACTTTCAGAATAGCATATTTCCTCTGGGTCCAGTAGCGCAGTCCTTATGCTAGCAGAACTCCCATGGAAGATATTGACAGTCTAATAAATATGTTTCAAGTCTGTATCCACTGGGAGCACAAAACGAGAATTATTTCATCTCTTCTCTGTAATGGACAAACAGTGACTAACGTCTGTATGGCATTTTAGAGTTTATAAAGAGATTTCAAACATGTTATCTCATTTAATCCTCACATAAACCTTTGAGGAAGGCCTTTTAAAGATGGGACATATTTTAGAGATGGGATATAATAGCAGGTGCCAAGTTTCTCGTTTCCAAATCTATAATTTTTTCACTATGAGAAACTAATCATGTTTAGTTAAAATAGATATATGATGTTTTGAAACTCCTGATCTAGTAAAACTCTTGGTTTCTACATGCATTTGTTAAAATAATATAATGATATTCTTTGAACAATTTTTAATTGGGTATCAATGGAAATCACCCTGACTATTAAGCAGTCACCTACACATGCAGATCATTTCTAGATTATACTCTTTTTCCAATCAAACACATAAGAAACATGTATACTCTCCAGGCAGCAAGCTGTCGGACATAAACTGACGTGCACATAGGGAAAGGTATCACTGAACTGAGGTCTGGAGGGACCAACATCATGTAACTACCACCGACTCCAAGCGAAACCCTCGTCAGCTTCTCATCACAGCCCACGGTACCTGGGAATGGAAACTTGAAGTTATTTTTAAGGCTTTCTGAAGCTTGCATGTTAGCAGGAGAAACTGATGTTAAACAACATGTTATTGGGTTAATTATTTCAGTACGATAGCAGTGAGCACTGCAGAGGAGAGAGAAGTGGTAAGACAGGAGCACACAGCAGAGACAGGAGAAAGTCTCAGTAAGGAAAGGCCATGCCATCTGAAATCCAAAGGACAGCTATAAGGAAGTGGTTTGCGGGTGAACATTCCCCGGTAAAGAAACCGCAGATACAAAAGCCTGCCTTAGAGTAAAGCACAGAAGAGACTCAAAAAGGCTAAAATAAAATGGCAAGAGTACAGAGATTCTGGGAAAAGTGGCCACAGATGAAGCAGGTTGTATGTTATATGTGATATGATAGAAATGACTTACCAATTTCTGTGAATAAAGCCAGGCATAATTTTGATAGGGATTATGTTGAATCTATAGCTTATTTTGGGAGGTGTGGTATTGCCACCTTAACAATATTGAGTTTCCCCATTAATGAGTGTGGGATATTGCACCATTTGTTTAGATAGTCTGTTTTCTCTCAGTAATATTTTGTATTGTTCAGTGTAGGCCTTTTCTTCTTCTTTAAACTGCGTCTTCAGATTGTTACATCAACTTAAAAATGTTTTGGCTTTATTGGGGTGTGATTGTATGGGGGAGGAAACATAATTTTCGTTCTACCTTTCTAAATTCACCTGGCTGGACTAATGAAATTAACATGAGACAGATTAACAAGGGAAAATAACCAAACTTATTATATATGTATATATGGGAGTTCTATAAGAATATGAGTCCTGAGGGCACATTGGGCAGTTGAGGTTTATATGTCATTCTGTACTACGGAGAGGGAGGCAGGGGTATCAAGTTCAAACAGAAAGTAGGCAATTCACAGGGAGATGTGGAAGAACAAACATTTGGTAAACAGTTTCTTGCTAGGCTACCCACAAAAAGTGGGATGCTGAGGGGAGTGTACCAAAGAGCTTTGCAGGTTTCTCTCTGTCTGCCGCACTTATTTATATTATGTTAAGGTGATGCCCCCAACCGTGAAATGGGTTTTTCTATCTGGGTTCTTTAGGAAGGTAAATGAGGAGGATCAAATGTTCTTTCTGAGTCCTTTTTTTTTTTTTAATTAACTAGCTTAAAATAATTAATATTCCAAAAGGCATATTTTGGGGTGGCAAACTTTGCTAGCCTTCAGTTGACAAATGAAATTGTAAGATATTTAAAGTGTGCAACATGATGATTTGATATATGTATATGTTGTAAAAGGACTCTTCCCCATCAAGTTAATTACACACCCATTACCTCACATATTTACTTCATGCCCTCCATTGGTGAAAAAATTTAAATTACACTTTCTTAGCAAATTTCAATAATACAATACAGTGTTATCGGCTACAGTTGCCATGTTAGATCCTCAAACCTTCATCGTCTTATGACTAAAATTTATACCCTTTACCAGCCTGTCCCAATTTCCCACAAACCCCAGTTCTTGGCAACAACTTTTCTACTGTTTCTATGAGTTCAACATTTATTTTATTTTATTTTTTAGATTCCATACACAAGCGATACCGTGAAGTATTTGTCTTTCTTTGCCTGCCTTATTTCACAGCCTAATGCCCACCAGTTTCATCCATGTGGTTGTAAATGATATAATTTCTTTTCTTCCTTTTTTTTAAGCTGAAAATATTCCAGTGTGTGTGTGTGTGTGTGTGTGTGTGTGTGTGTGTTCATTCAACCCCCCATGGATGTTTAGATTGTTTCTGTACCTTGGCTATTGTGAATAATGCTGCTATGAATATAGGGGTACAGAAATTTCTTTTTTTTTTTTTTTTTTTTTTTTTTTTNCTGCTCAGCTCGGGCTGGACTTGAACCGCTGTTGCTCAGAGCTCAAACTCTTGAGCGAGCTCTTAACCAACTGAGCCACTCGGCCGGCCCCTAGAAATTTCTTTGAGCTAGTGATTTCATTTCCTTTGGCTATATACCTAGGAGTAGGATTGCTGGATCATATGGTAGTTCTACTTTTAATTTATTGAGGAATCCCCATACTGTTCCATAGTGTCTATACAAGTTTACATTCCCGCCAACGGAGTACACAGGCTACCTTTCCTCCACAGCCCTGCTAGTATTTGTTCTATCTTTTGTATAATAACCATGCCAACATGTGTGAGGTGATATCTCATTGTGGTTTTAATTTGTATTTCCTTTGAACATCAGTGATATTGAGCATCTTTTCATATACATGTTATTTGGGAAAATGCGTATTCAGATCCTTTGCACATTTTTGAACTGATATTTGTTTTATTACCATTTAGATATATGAGTTACTTTTATATTTTGTATATTAATACCTTATTGGATTCGTAGTCTGCAAATATTGTCTCCCATTCCTTAGGTTGCCTTTTCACTTTGTTGATGGTTTCCTTCGCTATGCAGAAACTTTTTAGTCTGATATAGTCTTACTTGCTTAATTTTGACTTTGTTGTCTTTGTTTTTGGTGTCACACCCATGTTATCATTGTCATGACCAGTGTCAAGGAGCTTACCCACTGTATTTTCTTCTAGGGCTATTATAGTTTCAGGTCTTATAATACATTCAGGTCTTTAACCCGTTTTGAGTGGATTTTTGTGTATGGTATAAGATAGGGGTCCAGTTTCAGTCTTTGCATGTGGCTGTCCAGTTTTCCCACGACCATTTATTATTTTATTTATTTATTTATTTATTTATTTTAGCTGAGCCATCCTGCCACCTGTTAGCAGCACAGCGGCTGCTCAGCTTGGGCTGGGAATTGAACCGCTGTTGCTCAGAGCTCAAACTCTTGAGCGAGCTCTTAACCAAATGAGCAACTCAGCCAGCACCCCCACCACCATTTATTGAAGAGACTACCCTGTCCACATCTTTTATTCTTGATCCTTTGTCATAAATTAATTGACCGTATATTGCATGGGTTTATTTCTGGGCCCTCTATTCTGTTCCACTCACTGATCTGCATCTGTTTTTATGTGAATACCATATTGTTTTGATTACTATAGCTTTGTAATGTAGTTTGAAATCAGGAAATGTTATATCTCTAGCTTTGTTCTTTCTCACAACTGCTTTGGATATTCAAGGTACTTTGTGGTATGTATATATTTCAGGATTTTTTTTTTATTTCTGTGAAAACTGCCATTGAAGTTTTGATAGGGATTGCATTGAATCTGTAGATCACCTTAAGTAATAAAGCACTTCAACAATATTGATTCTCCTATCAATAAACACAGAATATCTTTGTATTTATTTGTGTCTTTTACAGTATATTTCATCAATGTATTATAGTTCTGAGTATACAGGTCTTTCACCTCCTTGCTTAAGTTTATTCTTTAATATTTTATGCTTTTTGATGCCATTGTAAACGGGACTGTCAAATTATTTTTCTGATATTTTGTTATTGCTATATAGAAATTCAACTGATTTTTGTATATTGATTTTTATATCTGGTAAATTTTTTGAAATTGTTTATTCTACAGTTTGGGGCTGTAGTCTTTAGGGTTTTCTGTATAGAATATTACATCACCTGTAAATAGAGGCAGTCACTTTGTTTCTGATTTAGATGATCTTCTGGACAGGGTTACAGCCAGTCCCTGGATGCCTGCTAAATTAAAAGCCTGGCCCTCAGACAACAGCTTTGAAAGCTTGCAGATAAATCTCTCTCATGGAAAGGCTGGGAAATGGGCAATTTTTCCTGCTTCCTCTGCATTAAGCCTTGGGACAGGGGGCTGTAGTGAATTCTTGGGTTTCCATTGTTATTGCTCCTGTGTTTGTTATAATCTTTGGGGTCTTATGGACACTAGCATTGTTGGCTTTCAGAGCTGGTTGTTTTGGGTGTTCATCCCTCTGAGAGGGAGTCTTAAAAGTTGGAGGGCTAGATGAGGAGTCCAAACCTTCCCTCCTCATGGAGAAGCTGGGAGGTTTCCTCCATTACCTGGGGCTGTGTCAGGGTTGGGGTAAAGGTGAGACTGTGTTTCAGCCTTTCCTACATATTTCAACGTGTGTATTTTCTTCTTCATCCAATGTTTAGGCGTCACTGCTAGTTTCTGGGTCTCTTTTAGAGGGAATCGCTCCATATCTGGCTGTACATTTGGAGTATCCATGGGAGGAGGGGTGCTCATGACCTTCTGTGTTGCCATCTTGGTTGACTTATTAATATAAACACTGTACCAGTCAGGGGCCTGGTGGGAGGCAGAGGATGCAATACCAACTCTTTATTACAAGAGTAAATCCTGCTTGGTCGTGGTGCATAAGTTTTTTTTTATATGCTATTGCATGTGATTTAACAATGTTTTGTTAAGGATCTATGTTCATGAGGGATATTGGTCTGTATATGTCTTTTTTATTGACATCTTTGGCTTTGCTGTCAGAGTGTTTTAGTGCTGTATTGTTACCATAACAAACTAGCACACATTTAGTGCCTTAATACAACATACATTTACTATGTTCATTTTCATGTGTTAGGGGACCAGTTAGCTGCATTCCTGTTCAGGTCACAGGAGCTTAAATCAAGATTTCTGTTGGTATTTTGGTCCCCATGTGAGGCTCAGGTCCTCTTCCAAGCTCTCAGGTTATTGGCAAAATTTACTTTCTTCCTGTTGTAATACTGAGCTCCCTATTTTTTTATTTAGTTATTTTTTGTCGGCTATTGGCTAGGGTCAATCTCAACATCTAGGGGGCTGCCCTATTCATCTGTAATTTACAACATAGCTGTTTGCTTTCTTCTTCAAGGTCAAGAGGAGCCATCTTTTGAATTCTTCTTCTGCTACCAGCTGGAGGAAACTCTGCTTGGAAGGAGTTCATGTGAGTAGATCCAGTTCACCTGGATATTCTCAGTAATGTAAGGTAAACTGATTTGGAACATAAATCAAAATTTTAATTTAATTTATAATAGTACCTAAGTTACAATTTGAAGAACCACAGTGGGCATTTGGGGGGAGGAAACATCTGTACAGTTTTGCCTACCACATAGGGTGTCTTAGTCAATTTGGACTATTGTAACAGAATACTATGGACTAGGAGGCTTCTAAACATTAAACATTTATTTTTCACAGTTGGGAGGTTGGGAAGTCCCATAGTCTAGGGACCAGTAGACCTGGTGTTGTGTTCATAGAGAGCTGACTTCTTGGTGTGTTGTCATATGGTGGAAGGGGCAGACCAGCTACCTGGGTCTGTTAGAAGGGCACTAGTCTCATTCACGGAGGCTCCGCTCTCATGTCCTAATGAGCTTCCATAGGTCCCACCCCCAAACACCATCATATTGGAGATTTGGTCTTAACGTATAGATTTTTGGGGATACACTTGAAACGTTTCTGAAAAAGTTTCTGTAAGATTTTCTATTAGGTTAGTTTTATGTAAGATTTCTCAAGTTAGTTTTAGAAGTTTGTTTTTCTAGGAAATTGTTCAGTTTATCTACATTTTCTGATCTGTTGACACAGTAGTGTACATAATAGTACCTTAAACTTTTCATTTATTTAAGGTTGGTAGTGATATCTTCTCTTTCATTACTGGTTTTTGTCTTCCATTTTTACTTTATTATTTTTTCATTTTGCTAAGCAAATGTTTTAATCATTTTTGTTGATTTTCTCAGAGAACCAACTTTTGATTTAATTAATTTTCTCTGTGGCTTGTATTTTCTATTTTCCTAATTTTCACCATGATGTTAATGTTTTCCCTCTCCTGGTTGCTTTGGGTTTAATTTGGTCTTATGTTTTTAGTTTTTTAAGATAAAAGCTTAGTTATTAATTTGAAAATTTTCTTCTTTCCTATATAAGTGTTTAGGGCTCTAAGTTCGATTTTAAGCCATGCATTAGCTGCATTTCATGAGACATGGTGTATTTTGCTGCAACTTTTTTTTTTTTAATTTTAGAGGATATCAGATTAGTCAACGTATACTACTAAGAATGTGTACTCTATAGTCCATGAGTGGAATGTTCTATATATGTCAGTTAGATTAAGTTGGTTGATTGTGCTGATAAATATTCTTTATATTTGCTGATTTACTGATTTTTTGTTCATTCGGTTATTGAGAAAGTGATATTGAATCTCCTTATTGCGCCTTTTATTTGTCACTTTTTGTTTCATGTATTTGGGGGCATTTTTGTTAAGTATGTATACATTTATAGTTTTTATATTGTTCATCATTTTTGTCTGTGTTCTTCAAAGTTGGATAATTTCTATTGCCATATCTTCAAGTTCACTGATTCTTTCTTTTACCTATTCAATTTCTGTTAAGCTCATCTACTATATATTCCAATATGGTGATTTTCATTTTCAACTCTAGAAATTCCATTTTTATACTTACTATTTACTTATTGAAATGCCATTTGTGTTGTTATTTTAATATTTTTAATACTTGAAACATGATTTCACTTAATTGTTTGACAGTATTTATAGCTGATTTGAAGTCACTGTTTACTAAATCCAAAATCTCATTCCACTGAGAGTCCATTTCTGTTGATTACTTTTATTATTCAGAGGATGGGTCACAATTTTCTGATTTTTTTGCCCTGTCCTAACTTTTGTTGGAAAGTGGACATTTAGATGTTATAAAGTAGTAGCTCAAGATTCTAATTTCTTTCCCTGAAATTAAGAAAAGAAATAGCCTGTGTTTAACCTGCAAATTCTTTCCTCCTGTGATGTACAGCCACAAATGTCTCTTCTCAGTACTTTTCTTAGTCTTAGTTTTATTTTTAATCATGGATTCCTAGGACATGCATAATGTAGCAGTTAGCCACTGATTGGGCAGAGCAATAACTTTACCTTTGTAGGATGTGCTCTAACTATGGATCAGTGTGGGGGGTGGGGAGTGCATTTAAAATTCAGGCGATTTTAACATCTGCCTCATGTTTCACTTTGCTCTGGCTCTCTCAGTCCTTCCCAGTGCATACCTGTCATTTTCTAGTCATCCAGGTATAGGTGAAGAGCTGTTTAATCCTTTTATGGATCTCTCATTAACTGGAGATTTTCAAAATTTCTGGAGTCTCTACCACTTACCTCATGTGGAACCCCTATTTGTTTGCTACTTTTACTAATGATGCTGCTGGGTGTGGATTTTTGCTCTTTGCCCTATGTCAGCTCACCCTCCTCTGGCATCAAAGTGGCTGATTTTCAGAGCTAACCCCACTTGGATAAGTCTATTCTGCTATTAAAAGGAATTGAAGTCTGATAAATCTACTGTGCTTTAAAGAGAAACAAAGCCAGATCCTAAGTTAAGTCTGTAAAGATAGATTTTATTCAGTATAGAACTGAGCTCAACTCCACCAAAACAAAGGCAGCGGCCTTTTAAACACTGGGGTGTGCTAAAGGAATGGCAGTGGAAAGCTTTAAGGTTGAAGGTGGGTAATGGTCCAGGTGAATAAGCCATCTGAGTATAACTGGCACACTGCCAAACAGAAACAAACTTCCCTCTCATATCTTTATAACAGGAGGCAGTTGTACAAGCCAGAGCAAGGCACCCCAAGAAGTTAGGCAGTGACCCCCCAAAGCCTCCTGCACAAACTGGGTGTAAGAAAGCAAGAGTTCATTTCTTGGATCTTTTCATTTTGAAGGGACTACAGTCCCTAGGTCCTTGGGAAAACAGTTCTGGATGGTAGAAGATTTACACCTCCAAGAGGCGGAGAAAGGGGTTATAAATGCAAGCTTTCTCAGGCATGCATTTTAAGGAGGACTGGGCCCATCCTAGGGATAAGGACTTAAGCTGCTAGAAGCCATGTGAGAGTTTGGTCAAGTCTCAAGTTCAGGGATTTGGATAGATTCCTTTTGTGCAGTCTTCAGTGGCAATTGACCTGGGTACAGAGGGATGGGAGCAGCGAGACAAAGAGAGGACACAGATATCTACCTTCCTGACCCGAAGTGCTGGAGGATTTTTGTGTGTAAACACTACTCAATTTGTTGTTTCCCTTTGTTCAGTTTTCAGAACCCTAAAATGGTTAATTTTTGGCAATATGGTCAAGTTTTACACATGTGTTTCGGGAGAGGAGTTGCCAGCCTATTTCCTCTAGTATGTATTAGTTGCTTTCAATCTTGAATGAAAATGTTTCTCAGGGAGAGAAACTTTGTGGCTAAGAGTCTTATCTGATGTACTGGAATGAACAATGCATAGGACTCTGAATACTCTTATGCTGATAATGTCAGTAAATTTTCTAGCCTTAAGTGAATGACTTGATCTACTTAAGGGTTCTGTTTTCTCTTGTGTCAAAAGTGATATTATTAATGTCTAGGGTTTTTTATTGGAGAATTACATATGAATTAGAGAATGAAATTATCTAAAGTTTATTTTACTATAATCTATTAAACATCACTAAATTTTGACTACATAGATTTTGGCATAATTTAAATAAGTAATTAAAGTCTGGAAAATAATTTATGCATAGTCATTTTACATGGTTCATCTTCAAATTACCACACATGGTCCATATTTCTTAGGATTTTAGAACTTTAAGACAACAAGTAAATTAATTATTAGGATTATTTCTTCTATTCTACAAATTATGAATTATTCGCTATTTGTCTTTCTTTTCGATCTACATAGCCTTGGTAGACATTGACCTTACTCTCCATCAGAGAAATAACTACACATCTGCTTTAGTATGTAAAATGGCTCATTGTACCCCTTTAAGAAAAATAGGGCTTAAGGGAAATTTTTACTCAAGTGTTAATAGCAACTAAAAAGCTATGGCTGAATATAAATTTTATTAGAATTGTCCTTCAAGTATTTTCTACCTGCCACACTCATCTTATAAAAGTAACTCTTGTTCTTTGTGACTTAACTTCCCCGTCCCTGCAATGGAAGTCAGTGATGCCTGTTCATGTTTTAATATTTAGAATTGGGAGGAAAATTAGTGATGTAAAATCCACAAGAGTTGTCAAGCTTCATTTACCCCTGTGGGGATACAGATACACATTCTGGTTTCTATTAAAATGTCATTGTATACTCCATCTATATAGGAAACTGATGATTGTAAAAAATTAAATAGGAAAACTAGCAACCACACCTGCAAATTAATTTTTCAAGTCTAGATTGAAAGGGAGACAAGAAAACTTTACATAGATGTTTTGTAATACATTTTTATGCATGTCTTTTTTACTGAATTGAGGGTGATCAGTTGTGTGCATGTTTTCCCAAATATTCTGAAGACTGTGGCTTTGAGTTCATACTGTTGGAAGGGGGGCAACATGCCAACCTCAGATAGTATATCAGAGAGTGGTGTGAATTTATAGTGCGTTATACAAGTAGTATTTAACACTAGAAAGATAAAATCAACATTTATTGTTGCCTCTACACAATCTTTCTCCACTTATTTCTATAGTATCATAATCTAATACTTTTGTTTCAGCGTACCTAAGATGTTCTTAAAACGAAGACTATTCCTACCATCACTTTAGTGGTTGTCTTTCTCCCTTTGTTTAGCAAATCAAACAAAAAACAATAAATGAGAGGTCCAGTTTCTGCTGTCAATGATTTTGATAACAATTCTTCACACATGTGACAGTCATCCCTCAGTGAGGTTTTTAGTAATTAAGATCATAATAGCCACCAGTCCACTTTTCTTTACAAACGTGGCTTTTGTTAGTTTGCACAAATTTCTGTATGGTTCTACCCTATCTCTAAACATTAATTCAGCTGTGGTAGTACTTTTAAGCCTAATTTTTCAGTGAATCCTCTGATAGTGTAGGGGAAACAAAAACAAACAAAAAAAACAAAGCCTCTCTTTAAAGAAGCATGTTGATTCCCTAAGTGTAATATTACTTTGTAGACCTTGTTATTCTAACAGGTGGCCATATTTACCTAGATGAAGAAAAAGTTCTTAATGCCTTATATACACTTGCCCTCCAAAAGCATTTCTTACAGTACTGATTTAAAAATTATTGCCATGTTTTGGAGTTTATTGCCTGTCTGCAGACCTGATACTGTGGTCAATAAACAAATGGCATCGATAATTTTAGAAAATATAAACTTGGATTTTTTTTTCTCAAAAGACATGTCTATAGAGCGAAGTCAAGAAGTGATGCAAGCCAAGAAAGAAGGCCCTCGGACTTGGGAGCCCTCTAAGCTTTGACTCTGGTCTACTTTGTTATTTCCATATTCAGGAGGTCATTCAAGAGGTGTTCATTCTCCCTACTTAATTAAAAAAAATGAAATTCATATTTAAATACTGGCTCATAATAAGATTTCTACACCTTAAAATATCCATTTCACAGGAGCACTTACATAAGGTTTTATGCAAATAAACAAATGAGAACACAATCTGCCGTTATGTGCCACTCTGACAATTGTTTAGATAATTCAATTTTGCTCTTTTAGCACATTGAGCAATTATTTTCTTGAGTAGCAAACTGTACTACAAAGCTCCTGAGACAATGAGATGGATATTTTGAATTAGAAAATTCACATATTTCAACAAGAGCTGCCATTGGTATAGCTTATTTGTGCTTTATTGCGCTGTCATCTTGGGAATTGAATGAGAAGACATAATAGTGCAAGGAAAGGCAAAAATGCCGAGCATATTTTGTTACATCATGCTCAGCAAAGCCTGAGTAAAGTAAGCCCTCATTTCTAGATGTCACTTACCGGTGACCTTAACAACCTAATGCCACTGTCATAAAGGGACAAAAGAGGGTTTGCTCGAATGGACCAAAATCACCTTCATAGTTAACACAAAGCGAGAGCTCCTCTGACCTCCTGTTTTAGACTACTCGTAATAAAAATCTTCACCAACATTTCTAGCTCGGAGAAGAGTACAAAGAATAAACTAATTAAGAGATGGATTTTCCAGAAATAGCCATATTCAGCATCTAATTATACCAGTGTCTATAGTAGCCTAATGTTTTATGGTTTTACTGCTGCTTTCATGGATGTCGTTTGCTTCTTACAACCATTGTGTGAAAAGATGGGATGGGATTTTTATTGATGAGACAACTTGACTTAACCTCTTATTTCAACAAATTACACAGTTATATACATAGTAACTGAAACTTGAGCCCAGTTTTGTTTTGTTTTGTTTTGGTTCTTAATTAAGTATGTATTTATTTAACCAGGTCAGCAAAGCAAGAAGTTCATGCTATGTAGCCCATGTAGCCAAACAGTCGGTCTCTCTCTCTCTCTCTCTCTCAATCTCTCTCTCTCTCTCTCTCTCTCTCTCTCTCTCTCTCTCACACACACACACACACATACACACACACCCGTCTAGAGACAGAGTGGGGATAAACAGCCCCACACACTTCCATAACATCAAATTGCAGCAATATAAAACAAGAGTTAATATATCTAATGATGAATAAGGGAAAAGATCAAAGTATTCTGATTTCTTAATTTAAGAAAATGATCATGTATTTTAGAAAGATTTCCATATGAATAGTTACTACAGATAAAATATTGACACTTGAAATCCTCCTTCCTCTGTCATATATGGTTTTGCCCAGGTCTTCAGCCATCGCTCATTTTGTCAGATCCAGGTGACTGAGTTTTAGCTTTACCCGAATTCTCTTTCAATAACATCAGCTTCAGCTGACTCTTTCTCCTTGAGAGACTCTCACATCGTTAATAAAATTCTCCCTGTTATCATTTTGTCTTACTGAACATTCTTTCAACTTCCCCCCAACCCCATGGGGGGATCCTGCACTTTGACCACTAAATATTAAAGCA
Source organism: Hipposideros armiger (assembly GCF_001890085.2). Lineage (NCBI taxonomy): Eukaryota > Metazoa > Chordata > Mammalia > Chiroptera > Hipposideridae > Hipposideros > Hipposideros armiger. The sequence goes on along the minus strand of NW_017731490.1, from coordinate 765,646 downwards.
AGTGGGGCATCTGTCCTAATCTAGTCCATCGCCGCTGCCAAGGCGATTTCATGCATTACGAAGCTTTAGGCGATGGTGATTCACAAATTTATATCTCCAGGGCAGGTTGGCTTTTGTACTTAGAATTGAATCCAAACTCTACTTTGAAGGTCTTCATGCTTTACCCTGCCAGACATTCCAGCTTATTCCATGTCATTCTTTCTCCACAGCAGCGATTCTCTCCCTTCCCGGAACAGAATGCAATGGGCTCTCCCATGGCAGAATGGTGCACTGACTTTGTCTCCTGCCACCAGCCTGCTTCCTGGGATCTTTCTGTGTCTGGCCATAACTAGTTTAAATAGTCTCCTTAAATAGATTTCCCTGACAGCCCCTGTGGTTGTCCCTGGTGCTCTCTGTCACAGCACACTGTTTGAAATATTTCTATGTAGTGTGTATGCAGACAGCGTCACAAACACACAAGATCTAGAGTAAGTGATATAGTCCATTAGATAAAAATATTAAACTCCATGTATAGGAATATTAAAACTGTCTCATTTTCTGTTTTATCACCAGTGCCTGTCTTACAGTAGCTATTAAATGTATATTTGATAAATAAGTGAATGGATGAAAGATTTCATGATTGGCTAACTGAAGTATGATGTGGCTCTTAATAAAATGACAGAAAAAAACTGAGCAAATGAAAACTAGAAAAGTGTTCAACATTCATATGAGTACTTTTTAATGAAAGAATTAGTCTGGTATGCAGCATAATGGATTTTAAATTAATTGGGAAAATATATTAAAATTATTGAAGAAAAGTTTGAAATCACACCAGGAACTCAATAATAAAATTAGGACTATATATATATATTTGGTAATAATTTACATAAATTGACAGTTGAAATAATAAAAGTAGTTGAAATTGGCAAGGGCGAGAAAGCAGAAAGAGAGAATGAGTTCCATGCTTGGAGAAAACTCCTTTAGAAGGGAGAGGAGTTTGAAGAGGTGTCAGGGAAACAGAGAAGAGGACAGCATTGGTGTGAGACTTTTTATGGAAGAGGCGTTTGTGACTACCTTCATGACATAGTTTCCTGCTTTGCCCATAATTGAATCAACCAGTCGTTTAATGTTATTACTAGGCAGTACATTTTTAAATTGTACTATTATACCCCCTATCTTATTTTTCCTATTCTCCATCTGTTATGCTCCCCATACTGTATTCTATATGACTTTCAATTCACTGATCTCTTTTTAGCTGCTTCTGGTCTAGTCTGCATTTACGAGGTTAGTGTTTGTAAAACACTTAAAACAATGACGGTCAACAGTCAGAGTAGCACAAATGTTTTGTGTTCCTCTCATTGTCTTTGTTTAACTTCTCTATTGAGTATCTTTTGAAAATTTCAGTGTCTGAAATGTAGACTAATGGGTTTTCTACCTACTTGATTTTCCCCTCACATTTGATCCTGTTACTTTTTGTTTTTTTTGTTTTTTTTAATGTTGGATCTTGTTGTTTCTTAATTTTCTGGTTTATGTTATATTCTATTTACTGATTTCAACATGTTATATGTATCTTATTTTACTTATTTCAATATTTAAGCTTGCTTACTCTCACACACTTTAGGACTGTGAGATTGTAAATAGATGGAGACAGCCCACAGTGCCCCAATATGGATTTTCCTCTTCTTCATTTTATTGATAAAGCCAGGAACTTAAGCAGAAACATGACTATCCAGCTAGAAACAATGTATGTCAGCCTTCCTTTCAGTTAGGAATAGCCTTGTAACTGAGTTTCTGTCAATAGGATGTAATGAAAAGTAATAAGTATTTCTAGGTCTTGACCTTAAAACAGTGCAGTCGGGAAACTAGATGTAGTAATGACCCAGTTTTGGCAAATCAGGTCAAGTCCAAACACCTTAGTAAATGGTATAAAAACAAATGAAAGGAACCAGGACCTCTGAATCACCATGTGGAGCAAAGACCCCAGCAAACTGGAATACTAACTTGTCACGTGGAAGAGAGGTACAGTTTTATACTATTTAAGTTACTGTAGTTTTTATTTTTTCAATATTTTTTTATTATAGTAACTTCACCTTTACCACACTAACATGGGATTTTTTTTTCTTTATCTGAATGAGAGATCCCTGAGAAACATGTAAAATATGTAGCATTGACGTAGAGGGCAAAGGCCATAGTAAATGAGGACGATCTTAGGGAATTTTACTGTTAATGAAGTAACTGGCCTGGGTGGCTAAAGCCTGTGATTATTTTATCCCCGAAGCCAACTTCAGTCCCTCACATATGCTCTAGGAAGAAGGATCCTCTCCAATCCACAGAGCCTCAGCCAGCAGCCATCCAGTGTCAGCCACTGCATAACAAGATGGAAGGAACCTGGGACCCTCCATGAGTATGTGGCAGGATTGTCTTGCTAGCACGGATCACCCATTTTGGGATTAAAGCACTACATTTTTAGATTCTCTTTAGGATAGAAACTTAAGCTTTCCCTCTGCAGTTCCATTGAGTTTCACATTCCATAACTGGTTCAGTCTGTGCTCTTGCTTAGCATTTTACCTTCTGAAATGATTTATCCTTTGTCTCTCCGTTTCCTGTTTGTGGGAGTTATTTGTGGGTAGTCTTAGGCAAACCTCAGCTTAAACAGCCTGGATTATGGATGGCTTCATGGTTATTCAGTGACTATATACCAGCTTTTATATTTGTTTCTCAGTTTACATGTTTTGCAACATATAGGTAACACATTCTCAGATTCCATAACTAAGTTGTGTAGTCTTAAGTTTGAACTCTATTTTAACATGTATGTTAAATTTAGGCTATTGAAAGTAAACTTTTCAATGCCTGCCTATGGTTAACACAGTCTTTTCCTGACTGCTTTTTAATGTAGGGAGCCACTTTCAATTTTCTACTATTCTTGCCTTTGCAACATGATACTGGCACTATAATTCTAGAACGAGCATATATAAACTGCCTTGTCAATCCTGTGAGATGTGTGGTTATAACTCCTGCTTACCAGTGTGTCCATCCATACGTTTGTTCTTTGTTTCTGGACTGTGAAAAAGTTCCCTTTTTCTTCTATATTTTAAAATATCCCATCTAGCACTTTTATACATTTGGGGTGGGAGGAGGGATTTTTCCATCTGCTCGATCCAGCTTCCTGTCAAAGACTGAGAGTGAAATATGAAAAAAAAGTGAAGGGAATAAGAAGTGTCCCAGATGTTCTGAATCTCTTAAAGACATCCAAAGGAGTAAAGAAAAGGTGAGGATAAAATACTATACTTGACAAAATAAGGATCCAGAATTTTAAGACTATAAGCAAGGCATGAGATCGCTGGCAGGATGGACAAAAGGAAACCCACACCTTAACCACAGCTTGATGAAACTTTAATGCATCCAAAATAAAGATGAAATGCTAAAAGGTATCATAAGGGGAGGTAAATCACCATAAAGGAATGAGAAACAAAATGATATCAGAACGAATAGATACAAGAAGACATGTGAAATAATATATTCAAAGTACTAAGGAAACATAACTTAATCTGAAGTTCATTAGCTACAACTACTATTCATAAGTGAAGGTGAAATAAATATGCCTTTAAGCATACAAAAATTCATAAAATTTATCAACCACAGACGTTAGCCTGAAGAAATACTAGAGAATGCAGTTCTTAAAGAAAAAAAAAATCTAGAAGAAATTAGTTGTTACAAGAATCAAGTCATCCTGGTAAACTTAGCTTATTATGTATGTGTATAGACACACACATATGTAATATTGGGTTGTCGGAAAAGTCATGATGTATTTTTTCTATGTTTTTCATTGCAAAAATGTGTCATGACTTTTCCTACAACCCAATAGTTTTATAACATTATTCAGAAGTTGGAAATAACGGATGGTGGGAAAGGATAGTTTTGAGTTAAATAAAAACCTGTTATGATGCCTGTATTGTTTGGGGAAATGCAGAGACTGGTTAACTCAAAATTAATGATCAGTATGAAAAAACTAAAATTAATTCCCTATCTTATATGATAAAAAAGTTTCCATAGAAAATGGAAAAATAAAAATAATGAAAGGCAAGTGGTTAGCTACCCTGGATCTGCTCGCTCCACCTCTACCATAGATTCCATGCAGCTGTCACTCAGTTACCTGGCTTCGCCTTTCAAATAGAACTTTATTATTTTAACATTGTGGATTTTTTAAAAATTATGCAATCTAATAACCAGGTTGTAGGTATCTTGCTTTAAAGACCTGAATAAGAATCCTTGTGACAGGAGTCATAAGGCCCCGAGCTAAAGCCTGAGTTATCATATCTGGTGCTAGTTGTGTTATGTTATAAGACAGGTAAGAATGTCTATCTCTGGGTTTTCAAGGACCTCTAATATCCTATGACAATTGTCATTGAAAACCAGAACCCTCTTCTTTCATTTTAAAAGCTATCACTGAACAGGAATAGAGCTTTTGACTTCAAGACATCCAGGTGTAATGCCAAAAGCCTACTATTTGTCTCTCTGTGAACATACTAGGTAGAGAAGTAGACATCCATTTATTAAAAATTCTGTGTTTTTATCTCAAGTAGGATTTCTGCAATGCCTATCATTTAATGCACTTTGGTTTGCACTAATGTGATGAAAGCCCTTTGAGACTGACTGTGTCTATGAGAGCGTGGAAAAATCAAATTAGACCATAAAATTTGGCCCATTCAATTTACATTAAGAGAGAAAAATATGCTAAGCAAGATTTGCTGTTGCGTGTTTTATTGTGTTGAGGCTCTGAAATTTTTGGAGGAGGTAATTGGTGAAGCTTTCAAAGTTAGCTCCTTGAATATGATTCAACAAATATGAACTAATTTAGTTTTTAAATAAATTCTGATTAGAAAAAAAGTAAATAAAATTGAGGAAAAAGTGAGCAGATACTCTGGTTTTAAAACCTGTTCAGTGATAGAGCAACATGATAACCTCTTAGTTATGAAAAGATGGAGTAAAGGACACTGGTTGACCTTGAGAAGTCATATACACTTGTCAGCTGAGAAGTTGGAAATTCTTATTTATTTTTTACCACATATATTTTTTGATGCTTGATCATATAACTTATATCATGTTTTGCCTTCACAAAACATTTTTCCTTGAGAAACTTGAAGCTTTTTACATAGCATCTGACTAATATATATTATGAAATTTGGGAAGCCAAGACAGAGTGAAGGAATTAATTTCCCAGCAAAAGCCTAGTGAGGCCGTTGTTCAACATTCATTGCTAATGTTGGATCTACCAGTCAATAACGGACTTGAGAATACGATGCAGGTCTCCCAAAAGGAAAATCTTTACCTACTAAACCGAAGAGTATCCTTAAGTACTCTGTGGTTAGTCATTATTCTCTGTTTGCCAGTATTTTGAAATATTAACCTCCAGGATGAATATTCATGAAATAAGGGGGTATATGTGGGAATTCCTAGCCAAATCTGTTAAAAGTTTTTGCTTATTATTTAAAAAATGTGTGTAACTTGCTAAGAAGTTATATTCTGAGGATAGCATATAAAATCTATTTTTCATATAGCTGATGAAATATTCCACCAATGGTAAAGCTATAAAGTCAGCAAAGCATTACAGTAAGTGGAAGATGAATATTTTTAAATTCCTCAGACCGTTTCATTCAGAGAATTAATTTAAGATAATTAATACTTCCATGCATATACTATATTAAGTCAGACTATTGTGACTGTCAAAATCTCATGTTCTAAAGGAAAGAGAATTCCTATACCATTTCATCCTTACACTGCTCACAGCTCTTTACCCACCCCTCCATTTAATGTTTAGAAATTATGGGTAAACTAATTGAGGCAACAGCCTTGACATTTTAACATTTGGATGCTTAATTCACTTTTATCCTAAATCTTTCAGCTGAGTTGTCAACATAGTCCATTCTATAGTCTTATTCTAAGATGATATGGTTATTTATCTTCAGATAATTTTACGTGACTTATATAGGTACACACATTATGGTATTATGTAAAAATAAAGAAGTAGAGAAAAAAGAGTTAACTAAACCAGGATAAATGTGGACAGGAAGATTCATGACACAATGTTTATTCAGTTGCTAGAGGTCAACATCAAATTGGTTCTCTGATCCCTGGCAACCAAGGAAAGGGGAAACTTGAAGAGCCGCAAGATTCAATGTCAGTAGAACAAAAAACATACCAGTGACTCATGAGAAGGAAAGGTTTTTTTGGAATTGAGAATTAAAGGCATGAAATCTGGAGCTTTTCATAAAGATGACAGTGGACAAGACCCTTAAAAATATGCTCAGCAAAATCTTTATAAAGAAAACCATATGATTATAGATCTATAGCATGTCTTAAATTTTCTAGGTCTCATTGCACTGGCAATGGAGACTTGGCCCATAACTCATTTAAATAGTAATGCCACTTAATATGTGCAAAGATACAATTTACTTAAAATGCTATTTCAACTATTATTTTGAAGAAACAAGTTACCAGTTATATACATACTACCCACACACTTACTCATGGAAATTTCTCATATTAAAACCAGAGTGCTTAAAATCAAAAGGTGATTAGCAAGGTATTAATATGCATCACATAATCTCCAAGAGTGTGAGGTAAAATGTGATATGGGTTTAGGTATCATATAGATATAAATATGTAGATATAGGATATGAAATGCTAAATCAGATCCTAGAACTACACTAAATAACTTTTGGCCAATAATAAAATTTTTATCTTGGTTTAAATTGGAGAAATTTGCATGAATGATTCCATTCCTCCATACATATTTATTAAAATATAAAATCATTAACTGTATGAGTATAAATGTTATACCTCCTTATTGCCATTAGTTACTTTTAAGAAGATTTTAAGAAACTTTCCATTAATCCTATCACATTTACTTAAAGAAAGCCACATTTATATAAATTGGAAACACTTTGTCACTTGATAAAAATTAAATATCCTTTTGAGTAATTTGCATGTAATTACAAAAATGACAATTTGAAAAATGAAAAAAATGTATGTGCTGCAGACAGAATAATGTCAGCTCCCCACCCCCCCTCCAAAAAAAAAAAAAGATGCTCATGTCCTAATCCCTGTAATCTGTGAACTTCTTAAATTACATGGCAAAGGGGAATTAAGGTGGCATATGGAATTAAGGTCCTGAATCAGCTGGCACTAATAGGAATAATATCGGGATTATCCACATGGGCCCGACGGTAGTCACAAGGGTCCTTAAAAGTGGGAGGGGGCAACAGAAGAGGTCAGAGTAACGCCTTATAAGAAAGACTCAACCTATCATGGGTTTTGAAGACGGAGGAAGGAGCCATGAGCCAAGGAATGCAGGCAGCCTCTAGAAGCTGGGAAGGGAGCGGAATGGCCTCTACTATAGTGGAGAGCCTCCAAAACAGGTCACAGTTCTGCTGAGGACCTGAGTTAGTCTTGTGAGATCCTTGTTGGATTTCTAACCTATAGAAATGCAAGGTAGCAAATTTTTCTATGTTAAGCCACTAAATTTGTGGCAACTTGTTATACCAGCATTCAAAAATGAATACAATATGTTTCCTAAAATATTATGCATGTGTCTGTATTTTTTTGTTTGTCTGTATCATGAAGATCTTCATGTATCATGAAGATGTATCATAAATGATAACATCCATTTTCTGCATGGGTGATATAGCATATAGATAAACCCCATAGACAGTTTTTTTTCATATCTAAAGAACAGCTTCTTACATCAGCCTCTTCACTTTCGATGGTTGAAAAACTAGCTCCAAATATTCTCCTGTTAAAATTAAATAATAATGTTCATTGATCATTCTATCATGAGATTTAAATTATTCCCTTTGAGCCTTTGGATATTTGAAAGCTAGATTTTTCAGAAAAGCCTAAAGATCTTCTGTTAGTTCCAGGGAGCTACAACTTTATATCTGAAATATTTAAAAAGAAAATGTAGGTTTTAGAGTTATTATTGATTTAATGTTAATTGATATTTCAACAAGAGAGGCACATTTTTTCAGACATAAAAAAAGAGATTGGATAAATTTTAGGATCTTAATTCACTAGAGAAATATATATCTTTGAAACATTGTGAATATTTTGGGCCTCCTTTATTGCTATCTGGCACTTGGGTATTAATGTTTGCCCCTACTGATTTTCTTTTTTAACCAAATGACAATTCAGCTTCTTTCTGATGATTCCAATATATATCCATAAAAAAATTGAGTGATTTGGTCTAAATAATGTGTCATTATGTGGTAAAACTAGAGAAGCTCTAAAGAGACTTTTTCTTATCTGCTTATGCCATTATTAATCATGAAATTTGCATGATAAGGAAAATTATAATTAAAATGAAAAATGTATCACCCTTTTCCATGGTTATTGCAGTAAGAAAACAATCAAGGGAAAACAAATCTGATAAAAAGCCGAACATCAAGAGTTAGGGGACATAAGGGGTGGGGGAGTAATTATCCATTCACAGATAGATAAATAAAATAAGAAGGCAAATGAACAGATGGAAAACAAAAAGTCCAACAAACAAGCTAACAAAGCATAAGACCCAGAAATGTGCTCTGCCTCCATGGAGACAAATTATCATAACTTTTCTCTTAGATCTAAATGAAGGCACGATTTAATCTGTGAAGTTGTTTTTCTCTCCGACAACTTTAGGAAAGACTTGCCCCTCCTTTTAGAATCTATCCTGGGGAACAAAAGCAGCTAAGTTACTTAGTATTTTTCTGCCTTACACTTAGAAAAAATTATTCTTCTGTTAAATGGATGTGAATATGATTTTGGATTCAGTCTTTGGTGAGCACGAAGTAAGAAGAATCCATTATATTTAAAGTTGATTAAGAGTGATAAATACAATAATTCTTATCAGGTAAAAATACATTTCAAATATAACATTCCAAACAGCTTTCTCAAATGCCAATGATGCTATTGTACTCTGTAAATAATGATTCCTTTGTAGGACGAAGGATTTCTGTGAAGGAAATAATTATGCCCCTTGACCTTATTCACAGTGATGGCAATAGCTGTTTTCTAGGCAAGTGAACTCTTTCTGTCCCTGAAGACACAAGTTCTCAAGCCCTGCCAACTTCACTTCTCCTCCATGGAGCCCCCCGCTTCCTTCTCACTGTAACTGTCCTCACCCATCCTCCACTCCGGTTGCCTGAATTATTCTAATCAACTCCCAGCGGTCTTGCATCTCTGTTTTACTCCTGTGCAACCAGATTTCCACACTCATTTCAAAGTAATCTTTTAGAAAGACAAATCTGAACGTTGGTTCTTGTTGCTGCAAGCCTAGCAATGGCTTCCATTGCTTTCGGCTGCTACTCCAAACACAGCAGCTTCGCCCTGGAAACCCTGTCAAGTAGCCCCTTCCTGGATTTCCCGTGCGCTGCACTCCAGCCTCCCTCCAACCCTGCATGCATTTCTACAGCACCATACTGTTGAGTGCACTCGTTCACTCAACACTTACTGAACGTGTTGTCTAATAACTCCTTATCTTTCATATGTGCTGCATTCCGCAGCATGTGCTGTCCCTCCTGTCTGACTGACAGGTCCCGTTTCATTCTTCAAACCTGAGTTGAAGCATCATCTCCCTAGTGAATATTTCTCCATACTTATTCTTGCCTCCAGGCAGACTGTTCATACTAATCTGTGATGAGCTTAGACTTCAGGGTAGGTCTGACAGTGCAGGGCCTTGGTTGCCAAGTTTCACGACTGTGTGATTTTGCACATCATGCTTCACACATTTTGTGGTACCAGCTGAGCCTGTGTCCTCTCACTTTTTCTATGAACTAGCGGTCAAGTCGAGCCATTGCAGCAGGCATGCATTTAATGTAGGGCCTTGCCCCAAACTCCCCGCAGTTCACTGGATCAGAGGCAGACTCTTTATTCACAAAGGGCCAATGAAATTCACCAGCTCCCAAATTGGAATTGTGTCTTACTTATTGTGGCTTTAATTACTTTAGCTATAAAATGGGAGGACTAATAATGACTTATCAGTTTCATTGTGAGGATTATGTAACAAGTGGAAAATAAGTAACACAGAATAGGAACTTAATAAATGGTACCTGATATCATATCTATCTCACATGTGGTTTCATTAGATAAGAAAATTATGTGAAAAGCCTTTACAAATTGTTAAGTCATATACTAGTGGCTTTTATTTTCTGATGTAACATATTATTTCTGATGCGAAATCATACTGGTATGTGTGAATCCCTGTCACTAATGTGTCCGGTATTGTAGGCTATAGGTTAAGAGGAGCCATCGCATTCTTGTGTTGTAGCTTGCAAAAGCTCCACCTGTGTTCACGTTAAGTTACACACACACACACACACACACACACACACACACACACACACACAAACACACACACATGTTTGTATTTGAGGTTGGATTTTTTTTTTTTTATAGCAAACAACTGGAATTTTCCCCACATTCCCAGATGCCCTAGGGTATGAATTTATTTTCTCCTATTGTAAACAGAATATTGGTGGGAAAAGTTTAAAATAATTATTTAAAATATTATGAAATGAACAAGTACCACACTAGATGAAATGTTGCCTCAATTTCCCAATTCTTTCATTCGTAGACTAGAAAAAAAAAACAAAAACAAAAGGAAGGCTTCTGAAAGCTCACATCATGGAGAGGGAAGTCGATTTCCTACACCACACTTCTCTTGTTCCCATCCTTGTAATTTATATTCCAAGAGCCTGCAAGGTTTATTTCGTTTCATCCTCGAAGGTGTAGAATGAGCAGTCTCCAAGATGAAGAAATAGGTCAAACTAGGACAGAGAAAATAAAACACAGTTCAAGGTCTAGGAAGACCCTGGCTCTGCGTCTTCAGAAAAAGAGGAAGTTGCATAAAACATCAGGCTGAAAAGTATAGGTGAATATAACGCATCTGCTGTGAAATGTCGATGCAACTTTAATACTTGAATTATATATATATATAGCTTCCAGAGGCCTCAGTATGAAATGTGATATTTTTACTGTAAGATAATGATATAGAAAATCCATGAGACATATGCCATTTACTAAGATATTTAGAAGAAAACAAAGAAGTGGGGATAGGCAGCAGCTACATCAGAAATAGATATTATTTAAGCAAAACATAAAAACATCGTTCACTGTTACTTTAATTTTCTTTACATTTGAATTAGCAGGACTGTCACAATGTTCAAAATTTGAAAGCTATTCAGTGAAAAGTCTTCCTGCCGTGCATGTACCCCCACTACTCAAGCCTTGCCTGAGGAAACAACCAGTGTTGCTAATCTCTTGCATATTCCTCTGGAGATAATTTCTATTTACGTAAGCAAATAGTCTTCTATTATTTTTATCCCTCCTTTTCTACTCCAAAATATTGTTTCATAATACTGTTCTGCTCCTTGCTTTCTTCATGTAGCAAAATTCATTCCATAATGACAACACGAAGTGTTCCCTCCCTTTTTAAAGGTTGCAGCGTATTCCAGGTCTTGAATATACAATACTTTTATTTACCTATTAATATTAAATGGAATACTTCTGTTTTTCCTCTCTGACCTTTCAACTCACATCTCCTCAAAAGAGGAGTAACACTTTGCTGATTTGTTGATCACCCCAAGAAAGCCGGTTCTATACTCAAAGCCCATTGAGATCATCCGTTCTCTGAGGTCTATGTTTGGGGAGCAGTGGGGGTTGTCAAGCTTCCTCTACTCCCGTTATGTCAGGAATGGTGCTGCTACTGTCTGTACACCCATCCTCTCACTCAGCCTTGCGCCTAATCACAAAGTAACTAAGCTCATTGATGTGGATGGTCGAAGCTCCCCCAAACGCAAATGGAATCGCCCATGAATTAATATATTTTTTGCTTTCCACTGAAGATACAGTATTATAGTTTTAACAGGCCATACTGTTTTCCTGAAACATGAGGAATTTTGAGGTGCAGAAAGTTACTGAAACATTTTCATGGTGGTATTTATAGGTTAACCTTTAAATGGTCTTAAAGACAAATATCAATTTCTCTTATTTTCTGAATCAAGTTCTAGTTCACCACTTTCAAAGGAGTTAAAGATTCTATCAATCACCTACACACAAGGAATTAGAGGCCTCTGAGTAAACCTCGTGGAATAAGGCTTTGGCAGGGACCATTTCTCCTTGGCTATTTATAGAAGTCTCAAACAAGCCTCCCAGTTACCAGCACAGAGTCATATTTCATAAAGAAAATAAAACTACATGTAAATTATGAGTATAGAACTTCAATAATAATCATAGCTAACACTTATTGGTTGCTGTTTGCCACACGATGCATTCTTTTTTGTAAGTTTTAGAAAAGCCCTAAGAGGTACTATTGTCATGTCAATATTGGAGCAATTTTCTCCGACTCTATTAGTAAATATCGATAGCAGAGTCCAGACTTGGATAAGTAATTGTTAATTGCAAGATCTTTGCTTTGGACCCTAAGCTATCATTTTCTCTCGTTTCTAGAAGTGTTTCACTTACTCATATTCTAATTTGCCTGATCAAAATTATTCTTAATACAGGTGCAACTAATTATACTGTTGCTTTTATGTTATCTCAAATGCTGGCGTTTCCTATTATGTGTGGTATAGGAATTAATTTAAACACATATGAGCAGAGTGTAAGGCAATTTGCTGGATTATCAGGAGAAGGTATGAGGATCCTCGTCATGGCAGATAAGTCGAAGAGCTCATTTTTGACCTGCTGTCAGGTCTGCCTTCCAAGTGTGCGTGTCAGTCATCAGTGCAATCCGTTGTCTATTGCTCGCGCCCTTGTTTCAGACTTGGATTATAGAAATTAATGACCATGGGAGGTGGGATTTCCTTTATATATATATGTCAAAATTATAAAGTGCAGAGTAATATCTAACTGGGAATAATTTTTAAAACTATGTCATATTAGGAAGAAAGATGCACTGGGAAACAATGAATTCTGAAGAAAACCACATCAGCTTGGGAAATACGCCTGGTTCAGGCCCATTACCAGCCTCCACAGCGCCAGCGGTTGAATTAGAAACACTCTCTCATTCCCGTCTTCCTCTCCACCTCCTGCTACCCCTGGCACTTGAAGCCCTACAAGTGCATTGTAAGTGGATGGTGCTTTTGTGCCCCTTTCTCCAGGAGCCCCAGAGCTGAGCCTCGGGGCACAGCTTGGTTAATACACAGGCTCTCCTGTGTATCACACCATCTATGCAACTAAACATACTAGGCTGATCTGAATCCATTTCTAACTCTGCGACATACACTCTGCGTGATCTCGGGTGAAGCCGTAAGTATCACTCGTCCTCACTTTGCTCATCTGTAAAATAAGTAGTTGGATTCTTTATTTCGAAGCCTTTTTCCAGCTTAACTTCTGTGAGTCACAAATCATTTCAAAGCTCAGATGAATTAGATGAGTGTTGACAATATGTCGGCAATCAGCCTGAACGCTGTTGAGGAGTGTAAAAGAAAAAATATATACAGTAAAATTTTGGATCGCGAGTAACTTGGTTTGCGAGTGTTCCTCAAGATCAGCAAACATTTCCAGTAAGTTTTATCATGGTGAACGCATGGTGTCTTGCAATACGTGTAGCTTGTTTCTGGAATGGATTATGCTTGCAAACCAAGGTATTCCTGTATATATATTTATAGGAGGGAGCATATAAACTAAATGTAGATATTGACTTGCCTTGTGTGGCAAATTTGCAGAAGACTTCAGATTATGTGTGTATATACAGAGTATGTGCATGAATATATATATATATATATATATATATATATATATATATATATATATATATATATATATACATATATATATTTGTATTGGGTTTTCTTAATATTGTGAACTGGTAATTTATTATGTTTAATAATCAAAGAGTTAAGAGAAGATTGGAAAGGGAGTACCACAAGGGATACTGAGCTTAGTCTTCTTTAAAGAAAAAAAAATGAATTTGGAGGTAAAGAAATAAAAGAGCATTTCAGGAAATAAAAACCTGGACCAAGATAAAATATAATATAGGTGTGATTAAAGAAAAGTCAAGGCGTTCATTGTACAACATGCTGTAGAATGAGAGATGTTCAGTATGGGAGACAGCCAAGGCTGAGACTGGATAAGGGACCTGGAGCGTGTCTTTCTTTCTTTCTTTCTTTCTTTCTCTCTCTCTCTCTTTTTTCTCTCTCTCTTTCTTTCTTTCATTTTTTTCCATTTTATTAAATTTATCAGGTAGCATTGGTTAATAAAATTGTGTAGGTTTCAAGTGTACGGTTCTATAATACAGGACCTTCTATTGTATTGATGGTGAGTCTGTCTTTGAAAAGCAGTCACGTTAGAGATGGAGAGTTTCACAGGAGGTTTCAGAAAAAGCTTCCTCAGAGTTAACTAATTATATATTAACAGTTTCTCCTTCTCACTCATGCCCTTCTTCTTAGGTTTAGTTGTATCATCCCCAGGCACTATAAAGTATTTGAAAAGATAGCAAGGAGGATGGATAGCAAAAAAACAAGCACTTTCTGTAAGAAACTCACCCTGAGTATGATGTGATCACTTTTCTGAGGTATTTTGAAAGAGGAACCTAAAATGAGGCAGTGCTTTAGTGAAGGGATGCTTTCATGTGTTGTGGGATTTCAGCCTCCACTGGTGGTTATTATGGTAAAACAACTAATATATTTAAGAGGAAGATATTCGGCAACGCCTCTATTCGTACCATCTAGTTGATCACCTACCATGCCCCTGCTAAAAACTGACCCAGTCCTTATGTACCATTGGCAAATGGTCTATGTATCTGCAAAGTGGGTATTCAAGAATCTAATCTTATTACTTAGTACAAGTGAACTTTGTTAAAAATTCAGTGATGATATTATCAGTTTACTGTTTAATCTCGCTATAGAAACTCTAGGCAGCTGTCAACAGGGAGTTTACATGGCTTTAGGAGACACTGAGCGCTGTCATTTGTGTTTTGAAAACGTTCACATTCATTGGGGTGGCCTCATGGTCTTCAATAATTTAAACCCTGCACATTCCATTTATATGTCAAACTCCTACTGTTTTAGAAGAATCGCAAGCACAGCTGTGACAGGTGGCCATGCAATTCAAACAAGCTGTGGTAGTTCTCAGGTCAAACAGTGCAGACTTAACTTTCTTAGAGTTTCCTTTGACGCAGATGTTGCTTTGTTTTTTTCATTGCCTAAGCTTTACCTGTGGAAACTATTTTGTTTATTTCCTATAAATGTACCTTGAGGCCATAACAGCAGGGAGGGTTAAAGATTTACTTTTCACTGTCAAAACTGATAGCCCTGATAGCCTATGAACTATACAGGTTTTTGTTTTTTGTTTTTTTCTCTCTCTTAACATGATATTCAAACAAACCCATGTCTTCTCCGCCATGGAGTTAGGGACATGAGAGAGAGATGGCCGATACTGTCTTAGTCAACCTAGATTCTGAAGTATGGGTATGAATTGACAAGTGAAACAGTTAGTGTTTAAACCAGTATCAGCTAGAATGTTCTTTAGATATTTAGCAACACTTTGATTTGAAAAATTCAAATTATTGAGAACATTGAAATTAAAAAAAAAAGACAAATGGGGTTTAACACTAATTGTGAACTAGCAGAACTGATAGAGGAAACATTACTTTATTCTGTTTTATGCAGTTAATTTGCTCAAGGGGCTAATGGCAATTTTTCTTACAAGTGAATTCTAAAAAGTAGGGGTGGAGTTTATTTTGAGGGTACTTAAGAATCACAATAGCCCATTTTAAGTATACAGTACAAAACATGGTAATTATTTAAGATAATGGATATATTAATTAGCTTGTTGTAACAATCATTTCAAATTTATACATATGTCAAAACATCATATTGTACACCTTAAATATATACAACTTTTTGTCAATCATACCTCAGTAAGGGTGGAATAAGATAAAATAAATGAAATTAACTTAAATTTTAAAGATAATATAACAGACGTAGGATAACTAGCTCGTTTGTTTTGCCCAGGGCCTTCCCAGTTTTAGCACTGAAAGGACCACATCTGGGGACCTTGAGTCCGAGGCAAACCTAGAAGTTTGGGCACACATTCCTCTTTTCCTGCTCTGCTTTTACCATTTCTTTTTTTTTTTTCTTTTAACATAAAATTCTTAACACTCTATCCAAAGCACACTCCATGTTAATCAATCATTAAGTTTTTGATCAAACTGGATTTTTTTTTGACACATCTGCACTGTGCATGGGTTGAGACAACACTGTGATACCGATTTGCCAAGACCCTTTGAAATATCAGTTCAAAGAGACGTTGGCCTTCCTCAAGGATAATGTAGAAGCTGGTTTTCATCCTGAGCAGCTCAAACTTAAACCTGCAAATGAATAACTTGGAGCATAAACTAACGAGCCTGTGGGAAGCTAAGCTCCCAAGGGCTCGAGAGCAGGCACGCAAGAGCCTACTTACCAAGAAACTGCTGTGAGCCCTTATCAGGACCTTAGAAAGCGAAAGGGCCTCGAGACAGCCTTTCTGAGCCTGTAAGAGCAAAGCCATGCTACTAGAATGTGTGTGTGTGTTTTTAAATTCCGAGTTTAAGGAAGGGTGCTCTGAAGACAGTGAGGAAATCAGATTGTCAGTAGGCTATGGCATAGGCAACCTTCCTAAATCCCCCCTCCAGGTAGAAGTTGACAGGAGAATCTGTGGGAATGTTCCCATTTTATCTGGGGAGCTGCAGCAGTTCAAGAGAATATAATAGTTTTCAGTATGAATTTACAGCACGGCGACTGTCAGAGATAGATAACTTGGTAGGGGCCCAGTAAGTTCAGTTATTCTGAATATCTAGGGTGCTAGAAAGCTATGAGCAATACAGGCACAGATGTTGTTTCTTTGGTGACTTATGCTGACAGAATTTGCTTTTTAGTCCCAGAGTTGAATCCGGAAAAGGGCATTTATGGTAGCATGGAAAAAAATGTCAGAAGAGCTCTACAGTCAATAAACGTGAAAGCTTTCATTTTAGACTTGGCTGTTATAGTGCATAAAAAAAAGAAAAAGTTCTTTGAAGATTAATAAGCCATATTCATGCTATAGGGAGATGCTTTTGCATGTGTAAAGCAAATATTCCCATGAGAACAAACCTGGATACT
Organism: Hipposideros armiger; assembly: GCF_001890085.2. Taxonomy (NCBI): domain Eukaryota; kingdom Metazoa; phylum Chordata; class Mammalia; order Chiroptera; family Hipposideridae; genus Hipposideros; species Hipposideros armiger. The sequence continues at coordinate 748,550 of NW_017731490.1, read as the reverse complement.
AAAGTAAACTTCTCCTATTGTTTATAGGAAAAAAAAATCAACCAAAACAAATGGAATTTTTATTCAGGACTTCTTTCCTTTGCTACAGAAGACTTTTGGTTTATACTGTTGGGCTCTAAAATGATCCAACTATTTTAAACAGATAATTGCCGAGCTTATGAGAAACATACCTCCTTCTTCAAAAAAGTGAACACATTTAGTTAGATTTTAACTGTGCAAGAAAATTAAAAACAGTTTTGCTTACTTAGACCCTTGCCTCCTCCCCCCCTTTTAAAGATTTCTACAAAATCAGCTCTCAAAAGAACTGTTCTGATGGTTCCTGGGATGGAATTGCACCAGTGGTCCTAAGCAAGGAAGCTTAGATTTCATTTGCAGAAAATGGTTAAGATTAATCTATATTTACCCTGGAATACACTCTAGAGAGTGTTTCCCCCTTACTTCTCAATTTTAGATTGTATTCTATAATATGGTACTGATTCTTAGAAACAGATTGCAGAAACATTAATATTAATTAAAATTCTCATGCTAGTTAATCAGTGTTTTACTAAAAAAAAATGTAAAAGGGAATGACAACAGGATTGTGAATTTTTATGTTATTATAATTGCTTGAATTAAAACAAAATAGGGACAAGTTATATAATTTACTTTAGGTAAATGTTTTCCCTTGGAATTACGGCACTGGTATTTCTTGCATTTCTGATATCCATTAATGTAATTCTCGTAAGAAATATAACCTCCTATAGTTTGAAATTGTGATAGGGTGACACTGAGGACAGCAACGTCCCCAATGTAGCATTTTATCTTAGTGACAATTAAAGATATAGGAAAGCTATAAGGGCAAAATTAATGGTTTATAACTGTACGCGTTGAAGATATGCAAAGGAACATGGAGAATTCAAGTTTGAGAGGAAAATAAACAGCAGGACTCCAATTACTTTAAACAAACATACATAAGAATGTTGCAGCCACTCTGTCCTCTCTCATCTTGAATAGTCCATGGTCACGGATTCATTTTTTTAAAACTATGTGTCCAAGCCACTGACATCTATCACATTGGTCAGGGATGTTATAACAAGCAGCACAGTGTTTTACAGCATCCCATGAAAACAAATTGAGATGACACAACAATATTGATCTTATTGACAACAAAAGGATAATGTGAGTTGAGGATATACAGACATTGAGAAATTCAAACTGTGGTATATAGAAAATAAGTAAGCCCCGGATTTTCTTAGAAATGTCAGTATTCTGTTCATAGTTATTAAAATAAATAAAGTTAAATAAGTTTTTTTTCTACAGATATGGCCATACCCAGAAGTTCTAATGTCACTTTATAAAAATTTGTTATTTGTGTTAATTTTTTCTCTAAGGCATTTTAAAAATCAACCATAGTTATCACTTTTCAAAAACTTCTGTAAAGGAATTTCAAAGAAATGGGGGCTTTGTGAGAAAGACATAAAACTTAAATGTCTTAAAAGGATATAGACAACCCAAAGTAATCGCAATACCTAATGACATTAAGAAACCTGTGAAATTGTTCAGGATTGCATTTAGTGCAGAAAATTCCACCTACTGGGTTGTTGGAAAAGTCATGACATATTTTTTTCTATGTTTTTCGTTGCAAAAATGCATCATGACTTTTCCAACAACCCAATATATGTCCATTCAAACCTTCCAGAATCTGATATATTTTTTTTGTCATTCAGAATATTCTAGCACTAAAAAAAAAAAAAAATGCCTTTGCCAGATTGCCCTAACTTTGAACAAAATCAAACACACATGAGATTAGCAATGTAAGGAATTGCTAGGGACAAATATCACATGAATAAAGATGTAAACATTCACAGCAAAATATTAATCAAATATAAAGATACAGGAAAATCCTAAGTGAAACATAGCAAGGAGAGTTGATATTGGATGTCATTATCATCTGTAGCCCCTTTTCACAAGGTCCCCACTATGATATAGAGAAGGACTGATGACTATATAATATTTTATCCGTAGCTGAGGCTTGGGTTCCAAACCTCAATTTAGACTATGGATCATGAAAACATTCCTGAAACCCTTGTTTTCCTAAGCTAATTTAGTTTAGTTTTCTTCAGACCAAACTTGCTAAAGACATGCTCCATTTCACATGCTATCTACTTTGCCCATCTTTATAGAAACACTCACATCTGAGATATGATATCAACATCACAACCAAAAGAAAGGCTTACTCATAAAAGCTGTACCATTCTGTATTCCTACCAACAGCGTACAATTTCTTTGTATCTTTCACATCCACTCTTGTTCTTTTCTTCTTTTTTTCCCCTTTTGTTAATGGCTGAATGATGAAGTCATATCTTGTTATAATTTTGAATACATTTCACTGATAATTCGTGATGTGTTGAGCATCTTTTCATATGCCTGCTGATCATTTACACATCTTCTTTGGATGTTGCCGCGCAGCTGTGCAGCCATGTGTCCCCCTGCGCTTAACCCAAAACTGACCCTGTTTGACTCCAAAGGATGGCTGGTTAGGCAATGATGGGTAAGACTCCTCGTGGAAGGAACAACCTAAGACAGGCACGGTCATATGGAGGCCGTTAGGAGAAATCTCGGGGCTGACAGAGGTGGGCATGCGCCCTCACTCGCCCCCCAAAAAGACTGGAGGTTTTCTACCTCTGTGGCTACATTCCTTCTCTCAACCTGCTTGGGAAGTGACCTGATGGTGTGATAGTATCTGTCCTCAGCACAATAATCTTATCTTCCTGGGGTTGTTTGCATACAGGGTGTGTGAAGACAAAGCATCTGTCTTATTGCCATGGGCAGACTCTGAGTAATAGCAGCTTGCAGGCATGGGTAATCTGGCTTGAGCAAGTTCTCAGGAATGAGACTCACAGACTGTGGAGAGAACAGTCTCCGGGTGGGTGGAGAAATAAAAGCAGCGGATAAGAGGCTGGAGACCCTTGGCCCCACACTCATTTAACTCTTGACTGCTGTTTCTTTTATTTCTTAACCCTTTGCAGCCCCCTCTCATTCTCCCACTGCTCATGTCGAGCGGGTCGTGACATTTGGAGAAATGTCTGTTCAAGTTCTTTGCCCATTTTTTAAGTGGGTTAGTTGGTTTTCTGCCATTGAGTTGTAGGAGTTCCTTATATATTTTGGAAATTAACCACTTATCAGATATATGGGTTTCAAATATTTTCTCTTATTCCATGGCCTGCATTTCTACTCTATTGATCATTTCCTTTGCTACATGGATTTTAGTTTGATGTTGTCCTACTTGTCCATTTTTGTTCTTGTCGCCTGTGCTTTTAGTGTCATATTAAAAAATTATCGCCAAGAGTAATGTTACAAAGTTTTCCCCCTATGGTTTTGTATTAGGGTTCTCAAGAGAAACAGAAACAATAGGATAGATAGATAGATAGAGAAATTATAGATAGATAGATAGATAGATAGATAGATAGATAGATAGATAGATCTATCCTAGGGTAGATAGAGCTATTTATCCTAGGAATTGGCTCACAGAGTATGGAGGCTGAGAAGTCCCAAAATCTGCCATCTGCAAACTGCAGTGCCAGGAAAGCGAGTTTGAGTTTGAAGACCTAAGGATTGGGGTCAATGATGTAAATCACAATTGGAGTTCAAACACCTTACACGCAGGAGTGACAGTGTTCTCAGGGAAGGAGAAGATGGATGTCTCAGCTTAAGTAGAGAGAGCAGATTTGCCCTTCCTGAAAATCTCCCTTTTTGTTCCATTCAGGTCCTCAACAGTTCAGACGATGCCCACTTGCACTTGTCTGCTGATTCAGATGCTAGACTATTCCAGAGACACCCTCAAAGACACACTCATAATAATGTTTTACCAGCTATCTGGACCTCCCTTAGCCCAGTCAAGTTGATACATAAAATTAACTATCTCAGTTTTCTTCTAGAGTTTTGTAGTTTCAGGTCTATCTTTAAATCTTTAATCTGTTTTGAGTTAATTTCTGTGTGCATGGTGTAAGTTAAGAGTCTAGTTTTATTCTTTTGCACCTGAATGTCTAGGTGTCCTGATACTGTTTGTTAAAGAGACTATCCTTTCTACATTTGGAACCTTGGCACCCTAAAGGTCATTCGACCATATATGCATGGCTTAATTTCTGGGTTCTCTATTTTCTTCCATTGATCTATATATCTGTCTTCATGCTAGTAACATACTATTTTGGATACTGTGGATTTGTAATATGTTTTGAGTCAGGAATGCAGAGTGGAATTTCCTGAAAAAAAAATTAAAATAGAACTAGCATACGATTCAGTCATTCCACTTCTGTGTATTTGTCCAAAATAATTGAAAAGAGGACCTTGAGGAGGTTTTTGCACATCCATGTTCATTGCAGCATTAACCATTAAATATTTACAATAACCAAGAGGTAGAGTCAACCTAAATGTTCATAACAGATGAATAGGCAAATAAACCATGGTATATGCATGCAATGAAGTATTACTCAGCCTTAAAAATGAAGGTAATCCTGTCTTATGCGACAACATAGATCAACCTTGAAGACGTTATGCTAAGTGAACTATGCCAGTCACAGAAGGACAAATACTCATTAATTTCATCTGTATGAAGAATCTAAAGTTGTCAAACTCATAGAAGCAGAAAGTCAAATGGCAGTTGCCAAGAGTTGGGTGGGAAATGGGAATGGGAGTTGCTGTTCAAAGCGTTTAGAGCTTCAGTTATGCAAGATGACAAAATCTAGAAGCTACTGTACAATAATGTTCTTATTGTTGACAATACAGTACTATATACTTAAAAAATTATTAAGACAATAGATGTTTTTATGTTATGTGTTTTTCTTTACCACATTAAGAAAAGAAAGATTCATGGGATATAATACTATATTTCATAGCACAGTGAGCCAGAGAACAAGAGTGAGCCATATCTCATGATGCTAGAAAGCAAAGAGAAGCAATTCATTAAACATTTGAATTGAATAATAGAGATGATTGATTATATACAGTATCTGAAAATCTTTGTGACCTTATAGGATAGCAATAGCTAGTTAGAAATAGTTAGAAAATAGAAGGAAAAAATGTATAAAAGGTCCCCCTCATAACACCAACACATAGGAAACACCCTAGAGTAAATGTACCAAAATATGCATAATGACTATACACAAAAACAAACAAAAACCCCAAACAAACAAAAACAAGCAAACTACAAAACTTTCTTGGAGAAAGAAAAGATAAATTGAATAAATGGAGACTGATATATAAATTGCTGAGAAAATATGTATTGATGACTTTTTTCAATATTGTAAAAGGCATCAACCTTTGTTGCAATATTATTGCATTTATTTCAACATAGGCTAGCGTACTCAAACATCAAAATGTAGTGACTTAAATATGAAAGAAATTTATTTCTCCTCAATCAGGGTGGTGCTGTCATCCTTAGTATGTGGCTTCCAAATTTGCTCTAGATTTTTCTATTTCCCACTAAGCTAGAAGGAGGCAATCGAGATGCTAGAACAAGTAATCTTGAAGAAGGTGTTCTAGATTTGCACACATCTCATTGGCAGGAATTCAGTCACGCTGCCATATTTGGCTACCAAGGAAACTAGGAAGTGAAGTCTGTATATAGCTCTTCCAAAATGGGGTAGAATCTCTACATGCCTATTAACAAACCAGCTTAAAACTTAGTGGCTTTAAAGCAACGATTATATGATGATTTCTCAAACTTCCAGAGGCTCAGGAACTTAGAATTTAGCTGATGATTGTGGCTCAGTGTCTCTCCTGTAGTTGTAGTGAGAAAGTATGGGGAGTTAGAGTAAAGCTGTGGGGTGATGGAGCAGCTGGTGGCTGGTGGGACATTTCTCTCTCTTGTTATCCCAAGAGTTTTTCCATGTGCCCCCTTTCACATGTACCAGCTGGTGCTTTCTCCCAACATGGCAGCCTTTGGGTGGTTGGTTTACTTACATGTCAGGTCAGCGCTCCTTAGGAAGAGCTTTCAGGGAATGAGGCAGTGTTGGGAGCCATGCAGGCTGGCTTTACTGAAGCATAACTTACTTTGCTTCTTGTTTTGCTTCTTTCTGCACCTGGAGGGTGCTTACTCAACCTTGAGGTATGTGGTGAGAATGGCCAGTTCCTTGGGAGACACAATAAGATAATTGGCTATCTGGGTTTATGGAAGAAAGTGTCCTGGGAAACTGACCCTCGAAGTTTTCCACTGACCTTTAAATTTCTAGTAGATAGTTAATGATGTACTTTTGAATGAGGTAAGGCATATTTGTCCGTTCTGTTTTGCACGTACCCTGGATGTATATAATGGTGGTGGGAAATAAACTTGGGGCTTCAGTATTCACTGAAGTCCTCTCGGTAACTCTCTCTTCTGTCTCTTTTCTTAATCTTCGCGCCCCCCCCCCCTCCAGGACTGTTCCACATATCGGCAGGTTCCGATAAGGCAGAGGATTCTTTGTCTGAAGAGATCACTTTAAGAAGCCTTTAAGAAATCACCTAGTGATCTCCATTGTACTCCATTGGTAAACACACACAAAAAACCCCACTGGATTCAAGAGGAGAAGACGTAGAACCCACCTTTTAGTGAAAGAGTGTCAAAAATCTATGGCCAAATTTTAAATTTTTCATTGCTTACTAAAAGGAAGAATGGGAGAGTAGAAGCTGAGAAATACTTTTTAGTCTCTGTCCAGGCATCTCTGTCCCATAAACAGACAGTCAGTCTCTCTCTCTCTCTCTCTCTCTCTCTCTCTCTCTCTCTCTCTCTCTCTCTCTCTCTCTCTGCATCTAGCGCAAAGCTAAAAATCTATGTTAATGTATTTGCATCAATTCCAAGAATCAATTCTAGGAATTGGGGAACTGACAATACCAAAGACAAATACACCAATATTCATGAAAGATTAGGAACCAGATAACTTAAATAAATAAACTAATATTGGAAAAAGAGAGGTTTGGAAACATTCAGTTGTCTGTCCCAGATATCAAATCCTGCTTCAAAATCCCTGCCCTAGAGGGAGTAATTTCCTTGATTAATCCTGTCTTGCCAACTCTGACTGTGCTATGTAGAAGGAACTTCCTTCTCCACAGTCCTTCATGGCACCTACTTAGCCCTTGGCAGGTTAGCTCATGCCTATTAGCCCTGTGGCCACTCTTTCAGGGTCTTGGAGAATATGGAGGTTTGATGACCTCAGAATTGTTTTGGAGCTGGAACAATCATGGGCTTCTGTAGAAAGGTTTGTAATTTATTTGACAGTACAGTTTCCTCCAAAATTTAGTAGTCTCTGGTCTGCTTTCTTCCAGCCAGTGAGATAATCATTCAGAAAGATCTCTTCTGGTTACACTTTCTAAACTTGTTTTTTGTGTTTTTTTTTTATGGCTTCTGAACTGGTTGGCTATTCCACTATGTCCTACAATGGGGGCTCCTTGAGCGAAATGTAACCATGAGTTATTGTGAGAAGAAGACAATACCCTTAATCTGACTTTTGCCTACAATCTGCATTAAGCAGGAATATTACTTTCTGCAATTTCCATACCCAAGCAGTGGGGATTTCCAACTCATTAAGGCCTCAGATTTCTAGATATTCATTCGATTTAAATTTAGGCCACTGGCAGACAGAGCCTCCCCTAAGCAGAGCTTATTTCCTTTCCATCTCAAAAATTGGCTTGCAATTGGCCAATTTTTAGCTGAATGTCGCTTTCATCGTATATGACTAAAAGCATCAAGAAAGAGCCATCGCTAACTAACAGTCCATATTTTCTCAGCCCGTTCCCACTGAGCTACAGCCTTGGCAGGAACCGAGTCTGACTTCCGGTTATCACATAAATAGCCTCATGGAGCTAATACAGAAATTTATATAGTATGATTTGTAAAAATATAGCATACGATAAAGGTTATATTTCAAATTAGTAGTTGAAAGTATCATTATTAAATAACATTTATTAAAACAGGCATATAAAACAAAACTAGAAAACTTCTAGAAGAATACAGAGTTGAATATTTGAATAATAATGGAGCAGGTAAAATAATTCTAATAGTGTTAACGATAAAGAGTGATATACACCATAAATGTTGATACTGATGTAAATGACTGACAATTATTGTAAGTGAAAAATAGCTATAAACCTTACTTAAATGCAAATTGAAATCTGGAATATCCATGTAATTTATATACTATATAAAGGATTTATATCTTTAAAGCATGAACAGTTATTGCAAATGAATTAATGAAAGATCAACACTCATATAGAAAAATGGCCAAGCACATAGTTCACAAAAGAATAGACTGTTCTAGAAACTTAAAGAAAAAATTAAACCTTACTAGTCATCAGAAAAACAAACTGTGAGAACATATAAATTATCAGGAAGTAAATCATTAAAAGATCTAATGTTATGGTGACAAGGTTTTGGTGAAATAGAAACATTCATGATATGCTAAAGGAAGTTTCATTTTATATTTAGAATAACATGACAGTATATATCAAATTCTCAAAATATTCATATCTTCTTAATTATCATTTATAACCCTTGGGGAGTTATAAAAGTAAACAGAATTATACAACTTTATAAAAATATACCTATAAAAATGTTCATCAAAATGCTTTTAACAATAGCTAACATTGCAACTTTGTAACAGTCCCTCAAAGAAGTTACATATGTGGTACATACATACAATTAAATTCTGGGCAACATTAAAATTTGTGATATATATATATATATATATATATATATATATATATATATATTTACACACAATGATTGTAATGATGTTTAAGTGAAAAAAACTTACAAAACCATACATAGTGTACATGTATACACATATACAAATACATGTAGAAAACATATTTATATTTTTTCTAAGATAAATATTTGAAGTTTACGGATTAGGAAAATAAGTAATTGAATTAACTAGCTAAACTAGGTTTAACAAAATACTCTTGTGAATGAATTATCTGCTGAATACATTTATCTATGTCATTAGAAATGATTAAAAGGGTATCTTTTTGCTATAGCTAAATGTTTTATAGAGATTGTACTTTATAGTATCATTATTAAATTTATATCTGAATAAAAATGTAATCAAGAAACATAAAAATTAACATTATCATTTGTACCCATTGATAATATATACTTTTATATGCTTTAAACTTTCATTCTGAAAGAAAAATTTTAAAAATAAAGAAATCATATATATGTGTGTATAAATATGTATGTATATGCACACATATATCTATATCTATTTTTCTCTTTCTCTCTTTCTCTCTCAATCTGTATATACATATATATGTATATACATAAATTAAAACAAACATTGAGTGACTTTATTTTTAAATATAAGTCATGCTGTTTCTGTCACTACTCTGTGTAGTTAGATTGAAATTAACCCATCTCATATATCCTATAATACCCATATTTGGTATTTGATACATGTAAGATAATTCACCTATTTAAGTGAAGGCTTGATAACCTAATGTAGCAATGTGAACATCAGAAACTAGCTAAAATCTTTCATGTGACAATTGGCTCACAAGTGTCTGCCTGGGCAGATGGTATTGGTTTTAAAAGAAAGGCGTAGTTTGCCTGGAGAATTTCAGAGAAATCTGGGAATCATTTTCAAACTCTGGTAAAGCAGAAAGGTGTCATTTCTGTGACAGCCCCAGCGGTTCCCCTGTTACTGTTTGCGTGACAGATGCCATGAACAGATTGATGTGTACAGAGAGGTGAGGTACCAGAAAATCATACATTAAAACTCATTAGCAGGAGACAGACATGCTCTGCTGGGAACCAATCAGAAGCATTTTTTGATGTATAGAGAATGCTAAACATGCTTCATATATGTGCTTTTTCACGTGGTGGGACTAGATTCACATATGTGGTGCTTGCCTGAATGGGAAGAAAAACATTGTAGCGTATTGACAGATAGCCTTCCAGGAATATGTAGCAGAAATGAATCGGCTTTAAATACAACTTTCAGTATAAACGCGCTTTATTATTTCATGTATCGGCCTGGGTCTGTGAAACTAAAGCCTAATAATGGAACTATCCATTACTGTCAAAAATAAAGAACGAAAAAAGAAAAAAATCACTGAACACAAAACATTAGGGGGGGAAAAAAAAAGGAAAGCCATATATTTGTGTTCTGTATTTTCATTCACTTTTATTTTTCTCATTTTTTTTAAGACTATGAAATTGGGATGATCTGATCCATTTGTGAAAATACAATCCTTCTTTTTGCTAAGGATGTGGTTTCGTTGACCGAGGATATTTTGCAGGATATTTTCTTTTCTAGGGAAATGACCGCAAACCCAGAGAACAGTTTGACCTATTTGCACGTGTACGGATTCCCATCATCTTCACCATGTTTGAACAAGTACTTTGACTCACAACATGAGCCATGTTCCTCAACACTAATAGTGATACGCTGATGGGAGCCATGATGTGCGCTATTTAAAAACCAAGCATCCTGCTTACAATCAATGTAGCACTCGGTAGGAAAGGCGATGGCAGGTTGCTGGGCTAGCAAAGGGCTGTGCGACAACAGCCCCCTCCAGCCCCAGAGGATGAACCGAGGGAAATACCAGCCACCCTTACCATACACTAAACACCAAGGATGACGTGTCTAAATGGCAAGTGAATGTGCCCCATTATTCACAGAAACGTGAACCCCCCTCTGAAGAGTTTCAACAAATTATTTACAGAAATAGATCCACTTTACAACCTTAGTTTGAAAAAGGTAAACGTTAATGGACATTAAAGGAACGTATGGTCTTCATCTTCAGTTCCCCCTTTAACTTGCTTCCATTCGTGATACTATTCTTAGTAGAGAAAATGCAAGCTAAAATAGAGCATGCTCATCTCTGCTTTTCTGTCCTCTTTTCACATCCCATGCACACATCGCTTCTTAGTTTTCCTTGGTGGAGGCTGAACATCCTGAATTCCATGTGCTGTGCTCCAGGAAGCATCGTACAGGCCTCACACTTGCCCATGTTACTTTTTGAGCCGAACTTTCCACTTTGACAAAACTGCTTCGCGTCTGTGGCTCTTTTCATCTTCTGTGACACTCTCAAACTACCTTTTGCTCTTATTTACCAGTATCCTGACAATTTCCCTTGTTCATTATGGAATTTGGCACTTGGCTAAACTTCTGTGGATGTACACGTGTTTGATCCAAGAATCCAGAATTGTTTGACCTTTCCAACACCAACAACCCTCGTTGTCTTTTCCTCTGTCCTCACCCTGGACCTTGTTAAACCTTAGAGCTGCCCTAACTTGCATTCAGATATAAAGATGTGTAACCATGGCCTCCTGCCCTCTGTCTTTTTCATTGCCTGCTATGATTCATTGATGTCATGCTCATATCTTGTCGCGTGTCTCCATGGATTACCTCCTTTAAGGCTTCATTTTCTTCTTGAACCTTCAACTAAGATCTCACTTCTTGATCTTGCTTTTCTGAGATACCTTTCCCCAAAACTTTAACTGTTTACCATCTTTATTCATACATCTAGACAACTGAAAGTTGCCTCATGAAATCATATAACTGTACATTTTAGAGCCACTAAAAATAATTTCAGTTTTCTTTGGGTTTATAATACTGATCAGCTATTACAACCCAACCCACTCTATTTACCCCCAGTAGCTATATTATTCAGGGCTTTGCAATTAAAAGAGACAGAAATGAGGTATCGAATGACTCATGTATTTGAAAAGCCTGGTCAGTGACTCTCATCCTTTATTGTTTTGAGAATTCCCTGAAGGTCTTATTAAAATTGCTGGTCCCCCCTCCAGAGTTTCTGATTAAGCAGGTCTAAAGAGGGAACTGATCATTTGAATTTTCCAACAAGTTCCCTGGGGTGAGGACCACACTGAATACATTGGGATACAGGTGCTCAAAGATATCATAAGAATACATCTCCTTTCTCTCTCTCCCTTTCTTCCTCTGTTTTGGCTTGTCAGGCAATGTCTTGTCCCATGACATAAAAAATGGTAGCAGCAGCTTCAGGATGAAATATCCTTCTTTAAATGGAAAGAAAGGACTGCCTTTCTCCATAACTCTTATAAAACTCTCAGGAAATAAACTGGAAATAGTTAGCCACACTCTGGGTAAACCAGCTGAGTTATAATTACTAAGCACCAGGAAAGGAGAGAATCTCCAAAGAGAGGATGTGGGTGAGATCCATGTCCTATGCGGTGTATTTTACATCTCTGCCCTGTACTCTTAAAATACCCCCACACCACTTGCTGCCTCTTTCTTAGTGAAGGATCTTATGAAGATTTAACAAGATCAGCTGAGGTGATAAAGCAAGCCATCTTTTACCTCTTGGCTTAAATACATAATTTAAAAAAATATATGTGTTTAGGGTCTCCCGAGTATATATGGCAGAGAGAAAAAAAAAAAAAGCAAAGCAAGAGTACTATCCTGGAGAGGAAACGTTGTTGGTAGGTTGGATAGAAAAGAAAAGAAAACAAAACAAACAAAAAAACCCCTAAAGTTGTTTTCTCTGGAGTTAGGAAATAAATAGATCACATGGTATAGACTCACCTATTTCATTTCAATTTATGAGAAAAATGTTTCCTTTTCATAACACTAATACCATGAAAAGAGCTCTTGTTTGAAGAGGGAGTTTTATTCATCTATTTTCCTTTTACACTTTTCTATTTGTAACTCTCATTCTCTCACTCTAACAAATTTAATAAGCCCATAAATTAAGTCAGATCTATCCAATTTACCATGTGTGATTCTATGTGTATGAGCTCAATCACAAATTAGCTTACACTCTACCTGCCTTTTTTTATAAACTAAGTGCCATGAAGGTATTTACACATCAATAAATATTCATTTATTTCATCATTTTAAAGTCTGAATGCCATTGCACTTTATAAATTACACCATAAATTATTTAAACATTTCCTGGTTGTTGAATATTTAGGTTGTTTCCAATACTTTGTTTCCATAAACGATGTCACAAATGACATCCCTATTTATTTATATTTTCATGTTTACCTGTTTAGTTCTACAGTCTGAAATTCCAGATTTGGAATTGCTGAGTCAAAGGACATGCGTTTTTGAAGCTTTTGATTTACATATCCTCCAAACCAAACACGTGGTTCCTCTGAATCTTTAGTTCTCATGGTTTCACCTATCTGCCCACCTTAAGTTTTCACAATTCTTTTAGTGTTAGCCAATCTGCTGTGTGAAAATTATCCCTGGGCGTCGATTTACTTTGCATATCTTTGGACACTTGTGCAGTTGAAACATTTTTTTTTTTGAATATCTACTTATTTGTCATTTTGTTTCTGCTTTGCCCTTTTGTTCATTTGGGTGTTCCTAGTAACAAACATTGTTAGCATTTATTGGGACTTACTTGTCATGCATCAGGTTTGTCGTAGTTTCCTACAAGCATATTTCGCAGAATCGTCACGGTGATCTTATAAGAATGTACTATAGTTCTCGTTTTACAAATGGAGATCCAAGAGCGGGCAAGTTAAATCATTTCCAAATGTCGTAGTGTAACTAGCAAATACAGCCAGTACTCAAGCATGGATCCGTCTGAGCCCAAAAGCACATGCCCTTAGCATGCTATTGATTTTTTACTTTCAGTCTTTCCAGCCTTCTACTATTGCCTTTTCTTGGACTGTCTTTAGATCTCACATGGACTCTTGTGGCAGTCTTCTCTCATTCTAGTCTTAAAGGACTCAACTTTGTCATGTACTATACATATGCACAGATCTTTCTGTAAGTCTGATCCTAATTCCTCTTGGGTTAAAAATCCCTGAAATGGCCTCACATTTCTACACAGCAAAGCTCAAATTATTTCTCAAGACCACAGATGCTTCCATGGTCTGGCCCCATTAGCTACAACTGTAGCCTTGTCAACTGCATAAAACACTTTTCAATCTTATTCTGTTCTCTAACATTACAAAGCCATGTACATTTAATGTCTTATGGCCCTTAGTGTAAGTATTCACAATTGCTTTTGTATTAGATACCCATAGACCAGCCCCAAGTACATATACTGGGGTGCCAAAAAATGTATACACATTTTAAGAGATGTTATCTGCATATACCCTACATTTGATGTCTTTCATCAAACATTCCAATGACCTGTCTCTTTAAAATTTTTTTGCATTCGCCACCCTTTTTTGCTCCTCAAGCCTACTGCTTTTTCCTATTCAACTTCTTAACCATTTTGCCCTAGAACCCTTTATTTAATATTTATTTTGCTCTCACTATACTTGATCTTAATTTTGAATAACCAAGATCTTGTCTAACTTATTCCACATCTTGCATTTCTTAAAAGAGTTGTGTTATGTATAAGTACTTTTGATAAATAAATAAAAGAATGGGTATATATTATTACTTTACCTGCCAACTTTCATCTAAAGGTTAAAAATAAAACTAATTCGTCACTTTAAGGCAACATTGAACTTATATTTTTATAGTTTATAGGTCTGTACTTCACAAACTATTCTATCATTAATTTTTTTAAATAAGCAACTATATATATATATATATATATATATAAATAATTTCTTGATAACTTAATACTTCAAAATAAAACACATTAATAGAACCCCTCCCAAATTAACTAATAATAACACCAAAATCATAGGAAGGGATTTGACTGTTGATTAAAGTTGCTTTTTCCTCATATGAATTTCAGTACCTACTTATAAATAATTTAACATTTTAAAATGTCTAGTATTTAAACATCATTTCCTATCTACATACTAGTAAAGGTACATACTATTTATCATAAATTATCTGTAAAGTTTTTGTGAAAGTCAATTGTAAATAGTTGTAGAAATAGTTGTTTCATCTATTTACTTTTGTTATTTAGAGTCCTTAAAGCACTTTTAAAAAGACATAATGAAAAAAGTTTTAGTAAAAATACGTAGACGTTAAATTATTGAGCTACCTATGCATAATTTAAATAATAGCTTTCAGAAAATATTCTGTTTGCTGAAAGTCTGTAAAAGGGAGATTAAATCCTGTGTATTCTTAGAAGATTTCCTCTTCCAAAATTTGTGGCATGTTGTGATAATTTGCATAAAACTATTAGGCCAATTTATCAGTGTCACTCTGGAGAATCTATGAGCTGCTTATGAAAATTTCCCCTATTTCTGCTTCAGATTTCTGGAGAAGCTGAATTATAACTAGTCAATTTGTACATTAAAATGTACTTCATGTCATGTTAAATATATGTTGAAACCACGGAAAGGAGCGAAAGCAGACACTTATTTCATGTTACATGGCATCGGAATAATCAATCAAGCTGAAATAAGCAAGGGAGGGAGAAGGAGGTGAGAACGGTGAAGGCACGCAGTTCAGACCAGTGTTCGCATACTGTGGATAGCATCAGCTAGTACAGGAAAGCATTTTGAGTTTTGAGGTGAACGTGAATAAAGTAATCAATTTAACAACAACAGCAAAAAGATTTAACATCTTCAGGTCTACAATGGCTCCTATACAGTTGGGGCAAGATGTATGTGGCCATTTAGAGTCTTTCAGATTTTATCAAGGTAACATGGAAAATATACTGCATGACATGGAACATGTCAGTGGAGAGTGGAACAGCATCTCATAATTAAACACATTATTATTTATTTATAGAATATATGACTTTTCAAATACTGTAGAATAAGACTGTAATTAGTCACATACCAGTTTTGGCTTAGCTTTGCCAGCAAATGAATTCTGGTGAAGTTAGGTTATGCTGCCAAATGAGAGGGTGTTTTTTGTTTGTTTGTTCATTTTTTTTAAGTAACAATAAAACACCCACAATTTTTCCCCTCTATATACCAGCCTTCAGGAGTGCGGATAGAGGATTGTGGTCCTGCACTGTGTGTTTGTTTGCACAATATCAGGCATATATTCAAATTCTTATTGAGGAGAAAAGATTCATATATCTGGGGGAAAAAAAATTGAAACTGCTGGTGTCACTATAGACTAAAACCTAAGCCTTCAATTCTGTAGTTCAGGTAATGTGACAGCAAAGGTAAACTATTAAATCAATATACTTGGAAAGGGAAGTTAAAAGAAAAATTTGTGTGTAGGCGTGAATGGGGGATCTTGGCAGGCAAAATTCAGGATGATCAAGAAAAAAGATCTGGCTGCAGTTACCGTGTGTTTGCGGTTTGAAAAATAACCAGGAGGTTCTGATAACACCCTTGTCCATCACCTCCACCTAAGTCCTGTGGGTGAGACTGAACAACAAGAAGATAACGACAAGAGTACAGTGTAGGGATCACAGCAGCATACACCTCAGCTTCTGTGGAACCTGAGGCAGGCTCATCTGCCTTTGCCTGAGATCTGGGGAAGGCCTTACAGAGGAATTCATGGTTGAGTTGAGTTTCAGTGGATAAGTTGTCCTCCATGCAGACGGCTTAAGGACTGCTAGTGTGCTGTTATGCGTGAGCTAGGGAGACATTTGAGCAGATACGCTGTTATTGTTCATATTGAGCACTGGTGACTGACTCATTGGCAATAGTTGGGTCTGTACACAAAAGAGAGTGGACACACCAGTGTGCTGACCACATCAGCCCTAGTCACAGCTGGCTCAGTGTGATATCACTGTGAATAGCTGTGGTTACTTTATTAATTGTCTGAATTCTGTTTCAGCACTTTCTTAATATGTCTGCTCTGTTCTCATAGCTTACATTTCTCCCAGTTGTATTCACCTGCATGGAGAGAGGTGAACAGATTCTGTTGGATAGAGTTAGATGTGAATTATGACTTAGAATGCTTGAAAATGGTTTGAAAAAAATTTTGTTAGTAAAAAAATTTTAATAAAAGAAGAGCCATGTAAGAAATATAGAAAATCACTCTGATCAAAATTGTTTTTTCCCCCACAAAAACATACAACCCAGCAAATAGATATTGTGAGCCATGGATGAATATTTCAGCGGTGTATGATGCAAGAGTTTCTTGTCAGTGAAACAGAGAAACTCAAAATAGGCAGCAATTGTAGTTACAATATTTGCCGACTCCAATACACATAAAATAATAATGGAGGTGTCATCTCTAAAGGCTGGCAGACAGCAGGTCAGCTGAGCCAAAATAGTGAAATAAAAGTTTTTTTGTTTTTTTTTTCCCCAAAACTAAAAATAAATTGGGAACCAGCCAATCCACTGGTTAAGAAAAAAAAAAAATCAGCTGGGAACAAACTTGGGAGCATAGTAGCACTGGTCTAGTGGTCTAAACAAAAAACAGAACAAAACAAACAAACACAAAAATGAACTAAGTTAAAGAAAAGAGAGAAAAAAAGGAAAGAAAGAAAGAGAAAGACCCTAAGACAAACATCAGTACAGCTCCTAAGGCTACAAGGATTTTTCTAGTAAAGATGACCTTTAAAATGTTTCCATAGCAGTATAATTTAAAGGAAAACATCTTGACAAACAAAGCACTGAAGATTTGTGGTTAGATTTAGTGAGCCCTTCTTTGATATTTGTGAAAAGAATTATAAAAAATTTAGTATGTTCTGCAAGAAAACAATGCTTCAGACAATTGGTTAGGCAATTGGTAACTCTATGAATTGTGTAGCCTTATTTGCTTTAACCTTTTGATTTATTTATTTATTTATTTTTTGTTACATTGCTGTAGCTTAATAAATTCCTAGGTAAAAGGTACTGGTGATTATTTTGTATTGGTCAATCCAGGTAAAGATTATAGTTCTTGAATATTTGGCTTAGTGATAGTACAAAAGTAGAAATTAGGTTTAGAGTCTTTACATTTCACCTGACATAAATTTAATATTTTTAACCTTTAATATTTAGATTCATATTCAATTCAGTTTCTTTAAAAAAATTCAGGCACATAAAAAAATAACAAGAAGTTTCCAAGTGAATTTACTAGTAAATTACTATATTTTTCAAAATGACTCTGGTTATGTTTTTCTTAAATGTATGCACTAAAACGTTTCATTCAAAAGTATTCACTAAAAAATCCTATAATTTATGTAAATTAAAAACACCCTCTTGGGTTGGCGGAGTGGTGATGGTCAAGAACTGGCTTGGGATGCCAGAGGGCCCCAGTTCGGATCCCACATATGAGGGCCAGTGACACTGCCCTCTACAGCTAAGATGCTGAACAACAGCTCAACCTGGAGCTGGGCGACCATGAGTCGCCTTCGTTTGCGTAGGCTGCAGCCCCTGTGGCAGTGGGTTGCCATGGGCTACCGTATATATCCAGCAGCCAGCGTGTGCGGCCAGCAGCCGCCATGAGCGTCCATCCAGAAACCTGCAACTGATCTGCCTCGCCCGGGAAGAGTGCAATGATGGTGCCAACTTGGGCCAGTGAAGTAACGTCCTCCACAACTAGACTGAAGAACAAAACAACAGCAACTTGTCTGTTCCCCTTCCCCAATTCCCCAGCGCTGTTCCCATCCCCCAATTCCCCAATAAAAATCTTGAAAGAATACCCCACAAAAAACAAACAAACAAAAAAACACCCTCTTATTTGCTAAGTAAACCTGGGTGAATGATGTAACATTTTTGGCCTCAATTTTTTTTTCTCTTTTTGAAATGAGTGTTGAGTGTCCTGGCTAAAGCTAGCAGAATAAAACCAGGTCATAAAAGATCCCTCACCAAATTCTGACAGATCTGAACACATAAGAGTGAAAATTAGCAAAAGTTTTTTTGTTTTTTTTTTTCGTTGTTTTTTTATTATTGTAGTGTGGTTATTTTCCCTAAAATAGTGGATAAGCAAAGAAAAAGAAAATTCTCCTGGTCATACTGGTCCCACACCTTTGTCAGTGTCCAGATGCTGTACTGCAGAAGGGAGCTAAGCAGAAACATCCTCTGAGTCTCACTAATACACTCCTCTCCCCGACAATGAGATCAATTAGGAGAGAAATGGAGTGGGAAGCAGATGGAGAGGCACTGACAAATATAATCTCCTGCCAATCACTGAGGATCCAGTATCTCAATATCTTAGTGTCTCAAGTAGGTGCGGACAGATTACTGGAATTTACCATTCCCAAGCCTCCAGGGGAAGTGGCCCAGGGTCAGGGGTATTCCTCTTAGAAAATGGATATGCTTCGGTCTGTGTTTTGTTAACACTCTTTTAGAAAAGGTAGCAGCATCTGAAAAAAGATATAAGTCTGTGTTCGAAAAAAATAAAAAATGACTGTACATAGTCTTAGCTCACTATTCCGTATGCCACCCCTTGTCATTCCCTCAGATCACAGAATAGCAAGAAGCTAGAACAGATTTCAACTTACATGTCGGAAAGAAAGAAAAAAAAATTCTGATGAGGTGAGAAGAGTAAAGGAGAAATCAATTGAATGTCACTGGACCAAATATAAAAGGTATAAAAAGAGAGGAAAATAGAAAAGAAGGAGAGGAAAAGAGAAGCAAGCCATTGCAAAAGACTGAAGAAGAATACAGTCTAGAAGAATACGTAAGTCAAGAAACAAAATAAAGCATAATAAAACCATGGATTAAAAGTAACACAGACAAGGTAAAACACCAGCATGAGGCTGTCACATGAGACAGGTGCACACAGTATACATATATGTTTACACAAATGGATGTGCACACACATAGTATGTAAATGCACAGTGTATACACATGCGCACACAAGCGCACAATAAAATCAGTAGTAAAATTGTTTCATTTTCTCTTATAGCAAGGAATTAATTGATTATTTTAAATTAAAACAGCATATGAAATAAACACATAATAAAGGGTTCTTAAGGGTTTTGATATTTATTCTCTTAACCGTAGAGGAGTCATTCTCCTCCAGGGATGAAACTGCTGATTCTCTTTTAAAATAAGTTAAAATCCCCCTCCTCTCACCTACACGATGAGACACATGGCTCCTGCCTGCTCCTGAATTTCACACCTCACAGCTCTGTCTACCGGCTAGACACTGGCCATGTGCGTCACCAGCCCAGCAACATCCAGGGGAGGGGTCGCTGTCCCTTACCTGGCTCAGTACATGCACTGGTTTTTTTTCTCCTGTTGAATGTACGTGTGCCATAGTTGGTCCCAGTGCCACCACACGCTTGGGGAGATTAGAGCTATCACACTGGGGAACCAGGACTGCAGATTGCTAAACTGCTCAGTCTTTCCTCCTACCTGAGTTTCCCACCTGCTCCTGCTGAGAATCAAGTTACCTGTTAAATACTTTAACTCCAACAAAGCTGAATGTACAATCCCAACCTAGCTTCTCCTTTCTCTCCTTGCCCAGCGTCCTTCTCAACGCCCTCTGCTTCTTCCTTATGCTGCCACTCCCTCACTCTCTCCCAGTTTCATTTTTTGCCCTGTTCTTTAGAATCTGTCTTTCATTATAAACATACACCTTAAATCCTAAGCCTCTGAACACAATTTTCTCTGAACACAGTTGACATAATTGAACTCTGGCTCTCAGCCTTGTTGTACTATTCTCCCCTGCAGCTCTCCTGAAGGGAACATGGTATCTTCTCATCCTCCTACTCGGCTGAGAACACGGGAGTCTGAGATGACATTGGGTCCTCCCCGTTCCGTTTCCAATGTCAGATGGTTATGCTGCCTCCCTCACACATAAGCTGTTCCCTCCTGAGGTTCAGGACATCAGGCTGCAGCCTCTTCTATCACGACTTGTAACTTCTGCAGAGTCCCCGTCCTCTTTACACAATGGATGTTAGCATCTAACGTTATCCTTGGTCCAAGAACTTCAATCATCAGAATAAATGTGGACAATTCAATCCTCCACTGAAAATTTCTTCACCGGGAGTCAATCAATTTAACCCCCACAGACTCTTATCTTTTGGGAAACCCTGGGGTTTGTCTGCAGCCCAAACTATTGGGTTGTCGGAAAAGTCATGACATGTTTTTCTATGTTTTTCATTGCAAAAATGCGTCATGACTTTTCCTACAACCCAGTATTATACCTTTGTAAATTTAAATTCTGACACATAATCTCTGATCACAGTTTACTTTATCTTCATCTCTTTCAATTCATATTCTGAGTAAATCTCTTCGATTTCACTGAAGGCCTAAGCTCCTCCAACCCAACTCACTTTTGTCCCCATCAACTTCCTAACAAGTACAGACATCATGCTGCAACTTGGCTGTTCTGTTGTCACATAGTCAATTGCTTATACCCTGTTCTCGCCTATACTTATTGTAACCTCTTTCCTTGGATCAATATAGCCATTCAACACTTCTTATCTTATACCTGGGCTACTAGTTCTATTGGAGAAAATTACATGGCAAGGGGATTGGAGCTACTTCAAATTTAAGGTATTTACTCTTGGTTTGTCAATACTACTCACCAGCAATTTTACTGATTTATGGTCATCTTTCTTTCCAATATTTTGCAGTAAGATCTTCCAAATGTCTTCTCAAATCTCTTTCTGACCTTCCTGCAGAGCACTGAAAAGCTAACAGTTTCCTTTATCTGGGACTGAAATAAATTAAGACATTATCATAATATGGCTATGAGTTTCAAGAATTTCTGAGGGTCCAAACAGAAAGTCTTCATGGCATAGTAGACCCTGAGACACCTCATGCATCTTGAATTTTTTTTAAAGTTTATTAGGGTGACAATTGTCAGCAAAGTTACATAGATTTTAGGTGTACAATTCTGTAATACATCATTTATATATCCCATTGTGTGTTCACCACCCAAAGTCAGTTCTCTTTCCATCACCATATATTTGAGGGGGGTGGTAGATGAGGGTAAAGGGGAAATATTTTATTATAATAAGTTACCAGTTTTAAAATTTAAAATAACATGTATTAAAAAGAAGATGTATGAAGACAAAATAAATTCAGAGGCAGGGTTTCAATAATTATGCCTTATAAAATTATAGCCAATTCTCATTTGTATATGTGGACTCCTTGCAAATTTACCTACTTGCTAAAATTTATTTGTAACCCCCAAATTAATACACATGCAGTGCTTTTGTAATTCAAGGGCATGCACAGCAGGGCAAAAAATTTGAGTCATCAGACATGCACGATGCAGGCTGAGGAGGCAGAATGTGGCACTGCCTTCTTATTTCTGCTGTAATGCTATTGTATAGACACATATTCTTCCTGTGATCTTCATAGTGCTGTATTTGTGGTGCCTTTTGTTGGTGATTTCACTGTATAAAGTGGCTTCGAATCATAGAGCTGAAATGCTGTCTGGGTTCCTGAACACAAATAGGCTGTGATGTACCTTGCAGAGAAAATACAGGTGTTAGATATGCTTTCTTCAGGTAGGAGTTATAGTGCTGAGTTCAATGTTCGTGAACCACCGGTATATATTAAATTGAGTATCTTTAAACAAAAATGTGTATAACACCAGATTATGTACTGATTGGTTGATGAAAATCTTGTGACCAGAGGATTATAGGAACCTAAGGCCATATTTCCCCTAGGAGCAAAAATTTGGTATTTACTAATGCAGTGTTTAGGGTGTCTTTAGAGAACATAATTACCCAAATAATGGGACTCTATCATGTATAGATATTGATAGTACAGAGATTTGAGGTGTTATGATAAATGACCTACTCCTGTATTCTCCTTTCTTTTTCTTTTTCTTTTTTTGTAATTACAATGTATTGGGGTGACAATGGTTAGTAAAATTAGATAGGTTTCACGTGTACAATTCTGTAATCCATGATCTGTCTGTCATGTTGTGTGCTCACCACCCAGAGTCAGTTCTACTTCCATCACCATATATTTGATCCCTTTACCCTCTTCTACCACCCCTCTTCGCCCTTACCCTCTGGTAACTACCAAACTATTGTCTGTGTCTATGAGTTTTTCTCATTTGTTTGTCTTGTTCCTTTGTTGTTTTCAGTTTTATATCCCACATATCAATGAATTCATATTGTTCTCAACTTTTTCTGTGTGACTTATTTCGCTTATCATAATAATCTCAAGATCCATCCATATTGTCGCAAATGGCACTATTTCATCTTTTCTTATGGCAAAATATTGGGTTGTCAGAAAAGTCAAGACACATTTTTGCAATGAAAAACAGAAAAAATACATCATGACTTTTCCGACGACCCAATAGTATTGTATTGTGTATATATACCACATCTTCTTTATCCAATCATTTATTGAAGGATACTTTGGTTGTTTCCATGTCTTGGCCACTGTAAATAAAGCTGCAATGAACATAGGAGCACATCTTTATGGATAATTATTTTCAGATTTTTGAGATATATACCCAGGAGAGGGATTGCTGGGTCATATAGTAATTCTATTCTTAAGTTTTTGAGAAACCTCCACACTGCCTTTCATAGCAGCTGCACCAATCTGCATTCCCACCAACAGTGTATGAGGGTTCCTTTTTCTCCACAGCCTCTCCAACACTTGTTATTTGTCTTGTTGATGATAGCCATTCTAACTGGTGTGAGGTGATATCTCATTGTGGTTTTTATTTGCATTTCTCTGATGATTAGTGATGTTGAGCATTTTTTCATGTGTCTATTGGCCATCTGTTTCTCTTCTTTGGAGAAACATCTATTCCAGTCCCCTGCCCAATTTTTAATTGAATTGTTTGGTGTTTTTTTTGTTGAGTTATATGATTTCTTTATATATTTTGGATATTAGCCCCTTATCGGAGGCGTTGTTTGCAAAAATCTTCTCCCATTCCATTGGTTGCCTCTTTATTTTGTCGATGGTTTCTTTTGCTGTGTTCTTGGTGTTGACATGAACTGAACTATTGCCTACTCACAAACAGTAACTTTATGAGATGCAAATAACTAATAAATCTAAAAAATACCAGATTAATGAATTTGTTATAACCAATAACATGTTTATTGGGCCATCAACCAAAGTCTACTGATGGTTTTCTTGGCAGTCTTATGTAGGTGAATCAAATGGGTTACCAGGGGATAAGAGATGTCAGTTTCCCTTCTACTAAATCAAGGATGCTTAATGAATAGCACAACTCAGCAATAATGGTCTCTAAATAAAAGGCAACTGGCTAGCCCCCAAAACAAAAGAAGATAAAAGATATTCTCAAAGAACTCAGGGGGAAAGTGAGAAGTAAGTGAGAAGTAGAAAGTTCAAATTTCAAATGATCACTCTATATCAGATAGTAGTGTTAAAATTTTACATTATCTCCCTTATTCTTTTGACTTCCTTTTGATATCAGTATTACATTCATTTATAGAAAAAGCAATATACAAGTTAATTTCAATATCTAAATTCACCCAGCTAATACTTGGGAGAGCACAAATTAGCAACTATTTTTTGTGTGACTCCAGAGATCATGTGCTAATAAGTTAAAATTCTAAGATGTTTTTTGATTTGATTCTTTATCTCTTTTATTTATCTGAAGATGAAACACTAATTTGAAAAGATGTATGCACCCCTATGTTCATTTCCGCATTATTTGCAACAGCCAAGGTGTGGAAGCAATCTAAGTGTCCATTGATAGACAAATGGATAAAGAAGAAAGTGGTACATATATGCAATAGAATATTGCTCAGCCATAAAAAAATGAAATCTTTTCATTTGGGACAACATAGATGGATCTAGAGGGTATTCTGATAAGTGAAATAAGTCAGACAGAGAAAGACAAATACCTTATGATTTTACTTATATGCAGAATAAAAAAAACACAAAAGAAAATAAATGAACAAACAAAACAGAAACAAACTCATAGATACAGAGAAAATTCTGATGATTCCCAGATTGGGGGGGGGGGGTGAGGGAATGGATGAAAAAGGGAAAAGATGTACAAATTGCTAGTTATAAAAACAGTCATGTAGATGTAAAGTACAGCATAGAGAGCATAGTCAAGAATAGTGTAATAACTATGTATGGGGTCAGATAGGTACTAGACTTATAGGGATGATCGTTTTGCAAACTATTACTGTCTAATCAATATATTGTACACCTGAAAGTAATATAATATTGTATAGCAACTGTAATTGAAAAGTTATAAAAATTTTTGTTGTCTTGCAAAAATCAATTTTTAAGTTACTTGATTGTACTTTGGCTTATATTTTTCCTTAGGAAAAAATTATAATTGATGATTAGAGATTCAAATATATAAAATTACTGTTCAATCAACATTATACTTGAATTATAGTTTTGTCAATCCTGTATCATGAAGCATCACTCAGTATGTTTCTATTGGAAAATGCATTTTGAGTTCCAAGGTGTTATAGCAAAAACCATTTACCTGAACTCTTCCTTGTAATCTGCTAGGTAGCAGAAAAGGAGAATCCTCCACTTACAAGTCATTGGCATTGAATTCTGAGACCTGTCAGGAATTCTTTCAAGGGCAAGAGTTAAGGAATTGGAGCTTAAAGGGGTTGAATTGGAACAGCTCTGGGCTTCTCATCTCCTGTGGCAATGGACCAGGCTGGCATTTGTGCTGGTCCTGGGCCAGCAGCCCATCGCCTGATTAATCATGTGGCATGACACACAGAGGAGCCCTTATTACTGGAAAAGTGTCTAGACGGTTAGCTTATTTGCCTGTACCGTCAGTACCACATGCTTAAAAACTACGCTTATACCGTGGGAATGTGTTCAGAATGTGAGCTTCTTTGTTACAGTGAATCTCAGAAAAGAAAGATTGAGGACCCTGATATCAAATAAGAAACTACTTTGTAAACATTATTTCTGACCTAAAAATTGAAATATGGGTATATTTATTTCTGTCTTTTATACATTGAATTTATTTCAAACTGATTTCATGTTTTCTTAGATTATGTATAAATATGTATGTATATATGTATATGTAAATGAAGATATATGAATGAAGAGTTAGTGTATTTATATATTATGAAAATGAATATTTATAAATTATGGCAATACTGGTTTATATATATATATAAAGGTTTTTGCCATATGTAGGTTAGATATCGTGTTGTCTCACTCTCATGCTAAACTTAAAAAGATTCATAGAAGAATTCACTTTCTAGCATTTGAGTAGATTAAGAGCAAAAGAAATTGACCACTTCATCCAATATTTAGCTTGAAATATTGATTTAGTGTAGCTGATGTATGATAT
The DNA here is from genome assembly GCF_001890085.2 of Hipposideros armiger. Classification (NCBI taxonomy): domain Eukaryota; kingdom Metazoa; phylum Chordata; class Mammalia; order Chiroptera; family Hipposideridae; genus Hipposideros; species Hipposideros armiger. The sequence continues at coordinate 722,625 of NW_017731490.1, read as the reverse complement.
TTCTATTGAGAGACATTTAGAGTTCTTCTCTAGATGATAACAAAAGCCAACTTCTGAAAGAACTAGAAAGTTTCTCCCTCTTTTTCCTTTTTTCTTTTTGGCTTTCCTTTTCAAAAAGTTAACATTGTCCATTATTTAAAGGAGATGCTTGTCAGAGCTTAGTCTTACAAAGAGCAGTTCAAGAACATCTGTACTCTGTGTGTTGGTTTTTAGTCAAGGGCATGTAAAAAAAATCTCATGCATCATTTATAATTTTCTAACATCTCATGCAGGATTGTACATATTTTTTTTAACTTTGTGTGTGCATGAGTGTATGTGTGTAACTAAGAGAAAATATTGAAAGAAGCACAACTAAAGACTTACTCTCCAGGCTTTCACCCAGGGGTGGACAGCTAACATTTATGCTCTGTAAAATCCTCATCAGTGTGGAGCAATCATTGAGAGAGGCAAAAACAAATTGAAGTGTATTACTGGAAACATACTCATTCCCAAAACATGTGTATTACTACTGTAGTTCTTTTTTATTGTTGGTGGTGTTGATAAGTACTAGAAGTATTTCGTTTTAGATAGCTAAAAACTTTACATGTTTATTGCTGTTTAAGTAATTCTACATCACCTTGCAATACACAGGTAAAGAATGATTTTTTTCACTAAAATGTATTTTACATAGATTTTGTGGATAGATGCTATTCCCAAGGTATTTACTTTTCAGTGAGGAAATAAAAAAATAATAATAATTATAGCACCATGAAATGGGTTAAAATAGAGGTAATACTAAATACAAACATATTATAGGACAGCAAAGTAAATTTTGAAAACTATACCTTAGAGACATAAGCCTTCATTAATTTTAAGAAATGCATATGGAATTCCTTATATTTTCTCTTTTATCAGTTTTACCCTCAAATTTATTAATATTATAACTTTACTTGCTTTCTTTCCAGAATCAGTGAGCCCTTGTGTAACATAAATTGAGTGGATAGTGCTTTAATTATTTCTTTAAAACTCTTGATATATGAACTCTCCAAAATTCAGCTCTGGGGTTTTACATATAATTTAGAGGAAAACAGGTAATAAGCTAGGAAATAGGCCATTTTGTATAGTTTAATATCCAAGGAGCCCCCATAATTGACAATTCTGATTACACTTGCAATTAAGCTACACCTATACCCCTCTGGTTATACTGACTACAAGTTTTTGTTGTTGTTTTATAAATAACCATTATCTACCTGAAGTATGTTTATTGCAGTGTGGGCCCATGTCTAATTTAATTTGATTTTTTTTGCAGTTAGCATCATTTCTAATCTTTATTTTGCCTTTAATAAAGTTTTATTTGTGGTAAGCAGATATTCATTTAAAAATGTATTTGGAAAGGAGGCTTTCAGCTATGTATGAATGAGGAAGTTGGCAAATCCTCTTCCCAAAAAGCAACTATAACATGTGATAGAAGTGACAACACAATGATTTTAGCACTCTGGCAATCAATGAAAGAAGTATAAAAAGACAGTGTTTTTGATTTGAAAGTACTATGAGAAGATTTATACTTGAAAAGCTGGTAAGAATAGTGCGAGTCTATATCGTTCCTGATCACGGTTGCATTCCTCTCCTACTCCCCAATGATAGAGGCAGAGATTCTGCCAGGGGTGGGCAGGCTGTGAGTCCAGTGGCTGTACTGCCTTGGTTGAAGGGGCCTTACTGAACTGGAGTGGTAAGAAATACTCACACCCAGCAGCCTTGCCAGTGGAAGTGACAACTTAATCATGGGTCTGTGGGGAGAAACAATGGTTCTACTAACCTAAAGTTGCAGTTGTGATAGGGACAAAGATGAACTATATTTTCATCTGAGGCTATGGGTGTGCGCAGTGGAAACTAGAGAGTTCTTAAGCTTCTCTTATACTCCTGGCTGATCCGAGGCTATGTGCGGGTACACAGAGGATATAACAGGGCTCAATGAAAAGAAAACAAACAAACAAACAAACAAAAGAAAGCTGCGGTTTACTTTAAAACAGCCTGAATTTGGGGTGAAATTTCTTACACAGTGGTCTATCACAAAAGATAGAAACCTTATTACCTCAAGAGGTTTGCCTATAGCTTCCATACAATCATTTGACCACTAAGGTATATAGAAAGTGGGGCAAACTAAGGGAAGCCAGGCATAAAAAATATACATATCAAAAGCAATAATAATGAAAACTGGGCAGAAACATCAAGGCCACATTCCATGAGAGAAACAGATTTCATAGATTTTTTCCCAAACAAGTTACTAAACAACCAATGAGCAAACAAAAAATTGGCACTGATAACACAGTATTTGGTGGAAAAAATGAGGATTCATATTTGTGATATCATGTAATATGTCCAGTATTCAACAAAAAATTATGAGACATGCAAGAAACAGAAAAGTGTAATTTGTCATCTGGGGGAAGAAAAGCAGTTGGTAGAAATTGTCTTTCTGTGTCCTCAAGTGATGGATTTATTAAACAAAGATTTCAAAGGACACCTTATAAATATGTACAAAGTACTTATGAGTCCCTCTTTAAAACATTAAAGAAAAGCATAGTAACAATAATTACAAATTTTGACTTAAAAGGCCTAACCTATAAGGAAAAAATCAAATGGAAATTCTGGAGTTGAAGAGTAAATGACTAAAAAGAAAATTTTGCTAGAGGGGCACAACAGTAGATACAAAGTGTTAGGATAAATAATTGGTGATCTTGAAGACAGATACTAGAAATAACCTATTTTGAAAAACTGAGAAAAAAATTGAAGAAATATAAACATAACATGGGAGATCTGTGGGCTAACAACATGGGTACCAATATACATTTAATGGGTGTCCCAAAAGGAGAGGTGATAGAAAAAAGGACAGAAAAAATATTGGGTGGAACCCCAAATTTAATGGGAAGTATTAATTTTACATACTCAATAAACTCCACCAATACCCAAATGAATAAGTGAAAAAAAAACCCACATCTAAATAAATCATAGTAAAAAAGTTGAAACCCAAAGGATAAAATAAAATATTGAAAGCAACAAGAGAAAAACAACTCCTCACATACAGGGATGCATAATATGATTAATGGCTGAATTCTCATCCAAAACAATGGAGACCAAAAGGAAATTGACAAATACAAAGTCATGAAAGAAAATAATGTAAACAAGAATTCTCTATCAACCAAACTATCCTTTACATATGAAGATGAAATAAAGACATCACAGATGAACACCGACTGAGATAATTTGTTGCTAGCAGAACAGCCATGCAAGAAATGTTAAATGACTGAAAACAGATGATAATGATATGTCACGTAAATCCCAGAAAGGAATAAGGGGCACTGTAAACTATAAATATTTGAGTTAATATAAAAGGCTTATATGTAAATACCTATGATACAATATCATTTCTTCTCTTTTTTTCTCAGGTATATTATTGTTTACAGCAATAACACTGTGCATTTTGGGTTTATAATATTTATACAGTATTAGCAAAAGGGAAGTGAAGGAATAGAGCTATATTGGAATGAAGTTCTATATTTTACCAGGACTAAGGTAACACTAATCTGATATAATACATTAAGTAACTTTTAAAGCCATGAAAAGAGCATAAAATAATAACATTTGGGGGAAAGACTAACTAAAGAAGTGCAAGATTTGTACATTAAAAGCCACAACACATTGCTGAGATAAATTAATGCAGAGCTAAATGAATCTGAAATCATTTGTGTTAATGGATTTGAAAACAGTATTATCAAGATTGCAGTTCTTCCCAAGTAGATACATAGATTTAACACAATCCTTATCAAAATCCCAGGAAAAAATTTTGGAATACTGGTAGGGTAATATTGGTAACTATAGTATGGCCTCAGGGATAGAAAAGGCAGCCTGGGAAATATAATCAATAATGTTGTAAATATTTTTTAGGGGGCCAGATGGACTCATGTCTTGTTAGGGAGACCACTTCATAGACAGTATAGAGGCCTGACCACCACACTGTATTTTTGAAGCTGATGTTGAATAATATTGTATGTCAACTATAATTATATATACATGTAATCACGGGATGTGGAGTAGAATGTGGGAATGGAGTCAATGGAATTGTAATAGATAAGTATGATATCAGGGGTGGGGGCAGCAGTTGGATGGGGGAAGGGAGGTTGTTACATTGTGAGGGGTGAAAAGGGTAACTATTGCATTGTTCTGTACACCTGAAACTAATAATACAAAAATAAAAAATAAAATAAAATAAAATTTTAATGGAAAGACTAACTAGAATATCTAAAACAATTTTGAACAAGGTGGTGTATTCATACTCCCTGATTTCATGACTGCTTTTACCCAGTCAAGACATTTTGTAATGGCAATAGGATAGACTCATAGATCAATGTAGCAGAATAGAGAACCTAGAAATAGATTCACACAAATATAGTCCACTGATTTTTTTTTTTAACAAAGGTACAAGGACAATGGAGAAAGAATAGACTTTTACACAATGGTGCTGAAATAATTGGATGTCCATATGCAAAATTTGAAACTTAACAGATACCTCATATCTTATTAAAAATTAAAATATATCATAGATCTTAGCATAAAATATGTGAAAATAAAAGTTTTTGAAGAAGAGAAAAGTCTTTGTGAACTTCGGTTAGGCAAAGAATCTTAGATATGATGCCATGAACATGATCCAAAAAAAAAAANGTTACCAGGGGATAAGAGATGTCAGTTTCCCTTCTACTAAATCAAGGATGCTTAATGAATAGCACAACTCAGCAATAATGGTCTCTAAATAAAAGGCAACTGGCTAGCCCCCAAAACAAAAGAAGATAAAAGATATTCTCAAAGAACTCAGGGGGAAAGTGAGAAGTAAGTGAGAAGTAGAAAGTTCAAATTTCAAATGATCACTCTATATCAGATAGTAGTGTTAAAATTTTACATTATCTCCCTTATTCTTTTGACTTCCTTTTGATATCAGTATTACATTCATTTATAGAAAAAGCAATATACAAGTTAATTTCAATATCTAAATTCACCCAGCTAATACTTGGGAGAGCACAAATTAGCAACTATTTTTTGTGTGACTCCAGAGATCATGTGCTAATAAGTTAAAATTCTAAGATGTTTTTTGATTTGATTCTTTATCTCTTTTATTTATCTGAAGATGAAACACTAATTTGAAAAGATGTATGCACCCCTATGTTCATTTCCGCATTATTTGCAACAGCCAAGGTGTGGAAGCAATCTAAGTGTCCATTGATAGACAAATGGATAAAGAAGAAAGTGGTACATATATGCAATAGAATATTGCTCAGCCATAAAAAAATGAAATCTTTTCATTTGGGACAACATAGATGGATCTAGAGGGTATTCTGATAAGTGAAATAAGTCAGACAGAGAAAGACAAATACCTTATGATTTTACTTATATGCAGAATAAAAAAAACACAAAAGAAAATTACATGAACAAACAAAACAGAAACAAATTCACAGATAACAGAGAACATTTTGATGGTTGCCAGAGGGGGGGGGTTGAGGGAATGGATGAAAAAGGGAAAAGATGTACAAATTGCTAGTTATAAAAACAGTCATGTAGATGTAAAGTACAGCATAGAGAGCATAGTCAAGAATAGTGTAATAACTATGTATGGGGTCAGATAGGTACTAGACTTATAGGGATGATCGTTTTGCAAACTATTACTGTCTAATCAATATATTGTACACCTGAAAGTAATATAATATTGTATAGCAACTGTAATTGAAAAGTTATAAAAATTTTTGTTGTCTTGCAAAAATCAATTTTTAAGTTACTTGATTGTACTTTGGCTTATATTTTTCCTTAGGAAAAAATTATAATTGATGATTAGAGATTCAAATATATAAAATTACTGTTCAATCAACATTATACTTGAATTATAGTTTTGTCAATCCTGTATCATGAAGCATCACTCAGTATGTTTCTATTGGAAAATGCATTTTGAGTTCCAAGGTGTTATAGCAAAAACCATTTACCTGAACTCTTCCTTGTAATCTGCTAGGTAGCAGAAAAGGAGAATCCTCCACTTACAAGTCATTGGCATTGAATTCTGAGACCTGTCAGGAATTCTTTCAAGGGCAAGAGTTAAGGAATTGGAGCTTAAAGGGGTTGAATTGGAACAGCTCTGGGCTTCTCATCTCCTGTGGCAATGGACCAGGCTGGCATTTGTGCTGGTCCTGGGCCAGCAGCCCATCGCCTGATTAATCATGTGGCATGACACACAGAGGAGCCCTTATTACTGGAAAAGTGTCTAGACGGTTAGCTTATTTGCCTGTACCGTCAGTACCACATGCTTAAAAACTACGCTTATACCGTGGGAATGTGTTCAGAATGTGAGCTTCTTTGTTACAGTGAATCTCAGAAAAGAAAGATTGAGGACCCTGATATCAAATAAGAAACTACTTTGTAAACATTATTTCTGACCTAAAAATTGAAATATGGGTATATTTATTTCTGTCTTTTATACATTGAATTTATTTCAAACTGATTTCATGTTTTCTTAGATTATGTATAAATATGTATGTATATATGTATATGTAAATGAAGATATATGAATGAAGAGTTAGTGTATTTATATATTATGAAAATGAATATTTATAAATTATGGCAATACTGGTTTATATATATATATAAAGGTTTTTGCCATATGTAGGTTAGATATCGTGTTGTCTCACTCTCATGCTAAACTTAAAAAGATTCATAGAAGAATTCACTTTCTAGCATTTGAGTAGATTAAGAGCAAAAGAAATTGACCACTTCATCCAATATTTAGCTTGAAATATTGATTTAGTGTAGCTGATGTATGATATTTCTATTGAGAGACATTTAGAGTTCTTCTCTAGATGATAACAAAAGCCAACTTCTGAAAGAACTAGAAAGTTTCTCCCTCTTTTTCCTTTTTTCTTTTTGGCTTTCCTTTTCAAAAAGTTAACATTGTCCATTATTTAAAGGAGATGCTTGTCAGAGCTTAGTCTTACAAAGAGCAGTTCAAGAACATCTGTACTCTGTGTGTTGGTTTTTAGTCAAGGGCATGTAAAAAAAATCTCATGCATCATTTATAATTTTCTAACATCTCATGCAGGATTGTACATATTTTTTTTAACTTTGTGTGTGCATGAGTGTATGTGTGTAACTAAGAGAAAATATTGAAAGAAGCACAACTAAAGACTTACTCTCCAGGCTTTCACCCAGGGGTGGACAGCTAACATTTATGCTCTGTAAAATCCTCATCAGTGTGGAGCAATCATTGAGAGAGGCAAAAACAAATTGAAGTGTATTACTGGAAACATACTCATTCCCAAAACATGTGTATTACTACTGTAGTTCTTTTTTATTGTTGGTGGTGTTGATAAGTACTAGAAGTATTTCGTTTTAGATAGCTAAAAACTTTACATGTTTATTGCTGTTTAAGTAATTCTACATCACCTTGCAATACACAGGTAAAGAATGATTTTTTTCACTAAAATGTATTTTACATAGATTTTGTGGATAGATGCTATTCCCAAGGTATTTACTTTTCAGTGAGGAAATAAAAAAATAATAATAATTATAGCACCATGAAATGGGTTAAAATAGAGGTAATACTAAATACAAACATATTATAGGACAGCAAAGTAAATTTTGAAAACTATACCTTAGAGACATAAGCCTTCATTAATTTTAAGAAATGCATATGGAATTCCTTATATTTTCTCTTTTATCAGTTTTACCCTCAAATTTATTAATATTATAACTTTACTTGCTTTCTTTCCAGAATCAGTGAGCCCTTGTGTAACATAAATTGAGTGGATAGTGCTTTAATTATTTCTTTAAAACTCTTGATATATGAACTCTCCAAAATTCAGCTCTGGGGTTTTACATATAATTTAGAGGAAAACAGGTAATAAGCTAGGAAATAGGCCATTTTGTATAGTTTAATATCCAAGGAGCCCCCATAATTGACAATTCTGATTACACTTGCAATTAAGCTACACCTATACCCCTCTGGTTATACTGACTACAAGTTTTTGTTGTTGTTTTATAAATAACCATTATCTACCTGAAGTATGTTTATTGCAGTGTGGGCCCATGTCTAATTTAATTTGATTTTTTTTGCAGTTAGCATCATTTCTAATCTTTATTTTGCCTTTAATAAAGTTTTATTTGTGGTAAGCAGATATTCATTTAAAAATGTATTTGGAAAGGAGGCTTTCAGCTATGTATGAATGAGGAAGTTGGCAAATCCTCTTCCCAAAAAGCAACTATAACATGTGATAGAAGTGACAACACAATGATTTTAGCACTCTGGCAATCAATGAAAGAAGTATAAAAAGACAGTGTTTTTGATTTGAAAGTACTATGAGAAGATTTATACTTGAAAAGCTGGTAAGAATAGTGCGAGTCTATATCGTTCCTGATCACGGTTGCATTCCTCTCCTACTCCCCAATGATAGAGGCAGAGATTCTGCCAGGGGTGGGCAGGCTGTGAGTCCAGTGGCTGTACTGCCTTGGTTGAAGGGGCCTTACTGAACTGGAGTGGTAAGAAATACTCACACCCAGCAGCCTTGCCAGTGGAAGTGACAACTTAATCATGGGTCTGTGGGGAGAAACAATGGTTCTACTAACCTAAAGTTGCAGTTGTGATAGGGACAAAGATGAACTATATTTTCATCTGAGGCTATGGGTGTGCGCAGTGGAAACTAGAGAGTTCTTAAGCTTCTCTTATACTCCTGGCTGATCCGAGGCTATGTGCGGGTACACAGAGGATATAACAGGGCTCAATGAAAAGAAAACAAACAAACAAACAAACAAAAGAAAGCTGCGGTTTACTTTAAAACAGCCTGAATTTGGGGTGAAATTTCTTACACAGTGGTCTATCACAAAAGATAGAAACCTTATTACCTCAAGAGGTTTGCCTATAGCTTCCATACAATCATTTGACCACTAAGGTATATAGAAAGTGGGGCAAACTAAGGGAAGCCAGGCATAAAAAATATACATATCAAAAGCAATAATAATGAAAACTGGGCAGAAACATCAAGGCCACATTCCATGAGAGAAACAGATTTCATAGATTTTTTCCCAAACAAGTTACTAAACAACCAATGAGCAAACAAAAAATTGGCACTGATAACACAGTATTTGGTGGAAAAAATGAGGATTCATATTTGTGATATCATGTAATATGTCCAGTATTCAACAAAAAATTATGAGACATGCAAGAAACAGAAAAGTGTAATTTGTCATCTGGGGGAAGAAAAGCAGTTGGTAGAAATTGTCTTTCTGTGTCCTCAAGTGATGGATTTATTAAACAAAGATTTCAAAGGACACCTTATAAATATGTACAAAGTACTTATGAGTCCCTCTTTAAAACATTAAAGAAAAGCATAGTAACAATAATTACAAATTTTGACTTAAAAGGCCTAACCTATAAGGAAAAAATCAAATGGAAATTCTGGAGTTGAAGAGTAAATGACTAAAAAGAAAATTTTGCTAGAGGGGCACAACAGTAGATACAAAGTGTTAGGATAAATAATTGGTGATCTTGAAGACAGATACTAGAAATAACCTATTTTGAAAAACTGAGAAAAAAATTGAAGAAATATAAACATAACATGGGAGATCTGTGGGCTAACAACATGGGTACCAATATACATTTAATGGGTGTCCCAAAAGGAGAGGTGATAGAAAAAAGGACAGAAAAAATATTGGGTGGAACCCCAAATTTAATGGGAAGTATTAATTTTACATACTCAATAAACTCCACCAATACCCAAATGAATAAGTGAAAAAAAAACCCACATCTAAATAAATCATAGTAAAAAAGTTGAAACCCAAAGGATAAAATAAAATATTGAAAGCAACAAGAGAAAAACAACTCCTCACATACAGGGATGCATAATATGATTAATGGCTGAATTCTCATCCAAAACAATGGAGACCAAAAGGAAATTGACAAATACAAAGTCATGAAAGAAAATAATGTAAACAAGAATTCTCTATCAACCAAACTATCCTTTACATATGAAGATGAAATAAAGACATCACAGATGAACACCGACTGAGATAATTTGTTGCTAGCAGAACAGCCATGCAAGAAATGTTAAATGACTGAAAACAGATGATAATGATATGTCACGTAAATCCCAGAAAGGAATAAGGGGCACTGTAAACTATAAATATTTGAGTTAATATAAAAGGCTTATATGTAAATACCTATGATACAATATCATTTCTTCTCTTTTTTTCTCAGGTATATTATTGTTTACAGCAATAACACTGTGCATTTTGGGTTTATAATATTTATACAGTATTAGCAAAAGGGAAGTGAAGGAATAGAGCTATATTGGAATGAAGTTCTATATTTTACCAGGACTAAGGTAACACTAATCTGATATAATACATTAAGTAACTTTTAAAGCCATGAAAAGAGCATAAAATAATAACATTTGGGGGAAAGACTAACTAAAGAAGTGCAAGATTTGTACATTAAAAGCCACAACACATTGCTGAGATAAATTAATGCAGAGCTAAATGAATCTGAAATCATTTGTGTTAATGGATTTGAAAACAGTATTATCAAGATTGCAGTTCTTCCCAAGTAGATACATAGATTTAACACAATCCTTATCAAAATCCCAGGAAAAAATTTTGGAATACTGGTAGGGTAATATTGGTAACTATAGTATGGCCTCAGGGATAGAAAAGGCAGCCTGGGAAATATAATCAATAATGTTGTAAATATTTTTTAGGGGGCCAGATGGACTCATGTCTTGTTAGGGAGACCACTTCATAGACAGTATAGAGGCCTGACCACCACACTGTATTTTTGAAGCTGATGTTGAATAATATTGTATGTCAACTATAATTATATATACATGTAATCACGGGATGTGGAGTAGAATGTGGGAATGGAGTCAATGGAATTGTAATAGATAAGTATGATATCAGGGGTGGGGGCAGCAGTTGGATGGGGGAAGGGAGGTTGTTACATTGTGAGGGGTGAAAAGGGTAACTATTGCATTGTTCTGTACACCTGAAACTAATAATACAAAAATAAAAAATAAAATAAAATAAAATTTTAATGGAAAGACTAACTAGAATATCTAAAACAATTTTGAACAAGGTGGTGTATTCATACTCCCTGATTTCATGACTGCTTTTACCCAGTCAAGACATTTTGTAATGGCAATAGGATAGACTCATAGATCAATGTAGCAGAATAGAGAACCTAGAAATAGATTCACACAAATATAGTCCACTGATTTTTTTTTTTAACAAAGGTACAAGGACAATGGAGAAAGAATAGACTTTTACACAATGGTGCTGAAATAATTGGATGTCCATATGCAAAATTTGAAACTTAACAGATACCTCATATCTTATTAAAAATTAAAATATATCATAGATCTTAGCATAAAATATGTGAAAATAAAAGTTTTTGAAGAAGAGAAAAGTCTTTGTGAACTTCGGTTAGGCAAAGAATCTTAGATATGATGCCATGAACATGATCCAAAAAAAAAAAATAGCAAAAGAATTCATTCGACTTTATTATAATTAAAAACTTTTACACTTTAAAGGACACCACGAAGAATATGAAAAGACTAGTCACAGAATGGGATAAAATTGCAAACATATATTAGATGAAGGGCATGAATCCAGAAAATACAAAGAACTCATACTACACAAATAAGAAAAACAACCCAATTATGATGTGTCAATGTAGGTTCGTTCATTAATTGTAACAAATATACACTCTGGTTGGGAATGTTGATAATGGGGAAGTCTTCACATGTGTGGCAGCAGGGGTATATGGGAAATCTCTGTATATTCCTCTCAATTTTGCTGTGAATGTAAAACTATTCTAAAAATTACAGTTTTTATAATTTAAGAAAAAAGTGGGCCAAAGATTTGACAGATATTTCACCAATGAAAATATACGAATGACCAATAAGCACATGAAAAATTGCTTGGCACCATTAGTTTTTAAGAATATAATATTAAATCCATAGTAATTTTCTACTTTACACAATTAGTCCAACTATAATTAAAAAGGCAGATTGTGTATATGTACATCAACTGTCACATTGTACATCTTAAATATATAATTTATTTGTCAATTATACCTCAGTAAAGTTGAGAAAAAAAGACAGATAATACCACATGTTGTAAGGATGTGGGTATGTGAATCCTCACATTATGGTGAGAATGTAAAATGTTTCAGCCACTGTGAAGGTGGTTTGACAGTTTGTCACAATGGTAAACATTCATTTGCACATGACCTGGCAGTTTCACTCCCAGGAGTCTCTGCAAGAGAAATGAGTGCATATCACCACATGAAAACAGGTATGTGATTATTCATGTTGGCATTATTTTTAAGAACCCAAAATTGGCCACACTCAAGTATCCATCAACTTGGTGAACAGATAAGCAGAATATGGAAGCCTGCAAAATAGATTGCTTTTTTGACAATAAGTTGGAATAAACCACTTATATATGCCCCAGAAAGTATGAGACTCAAAAATGTGGTGATAAGTAAAAGAATCCACACAAAATACTACATGTTGTATGACTTGATTTATGTTAAAAATCCAGAAAAGACAAATCCTTCGAGACAAAGAACAGATTATTGTTTGCCTGGGGTTTAGGGACAGGTGTGGATATAACAGCAAGTAGGCATGGGGGAATTTGTGGGAGTGATGAAAATTGTCTAAAATTGTCTTGTCAGGATGGTTGTACAACTCTATGCATTCACAATAAATTATTGCCTTATTCACTTACAATGGATGGGTTTTATGGTATGTAAGTAAGCTCAATTAAGCTGTTAAGAAGCATCAACCTTGTTAAGAAAAGAGGGGATGAGAGAAAGAAGCACACAATTTTCACAAAGCCTTGTTGTGCTGTGTGAATTCACCTGAGTCAGAGCCCTACCTCCAACTCTGCCTTCCCAAGCGGAAGACAGGTTAGCCTTTGTTCAGTCTGGGTTTAGAAACCAGGGGAAATAGATCGGAATGAATGCTGGCTCTGCTACTTGTGAGCCTAGGGGTTTGGGAAATATTTCCTAAGGCTTGGTTTCTTTATGTGATGTTAATTAGTTTGAAGAAGATGTTTGGGGAAAAAATTAGTAAAATGCATGTAAAGAACCTAGCATTTTCTCCCAGTGCTACTTGCCCCATGCTCTTCTCTGTTACTGTGGACCAAGAGGCAGAGTAGACTGTCGCTCCACCGGCTTGAGTGGTGCCCGGAAGTCTCCCTACACTGAACGTGCTCAACTATCTTATTAAAGCATCTAAATTTCTTCACTTGACATGTCCCCACCTCTGGGTCCACAGGTGATTCAGATTTCAAGAGGTTACTATAAAATGGAAAAGTTTAGTTGAGTCTAGCCACTGGGAATAGAATCTCAGAAATGTGGCCAATGGTAAGGGCGGTCCAGAGTAATGTGGCAAGTGATGAAGACCGTTCTGTAACTCACAGCGCAGGGTCACCCAGTTACTCATGAGATGAGCCGTTCCCACGGTGACGGCACCGTCTGTGTTCTGGGTCTGGATGGCGGAGGGAGCACACGATTTTGCCTCCTCTTCTTTCCGATAGAGGAACCTCAGTGAAGGAATGGTTAAAATGTATAGAACATACTGTGTATAGTCAGCATGGCACTGAGGAAAGATGCGGGATCAAGAGTGTTTTAGAAGGTATGATGAATTTTGGGAACAAAAACCAGTTGGTTCATATTGTTGAAAAAATTACAAGAAAATACCGCTGCTGAACTGAAAGGTGCCCTTTTCCAACAGAGAAGAGGCATCAAGCTTGAAATGGGCAGTCTTGCTCACCTAACAGACAACTTCCTCGGCTCTTTTGCTTCCAACACACACACACACATGCACACACACATCCACACACATTCACACACACACATCCACACACATCCACACACATTCACACACACACATCCACACACATCCACACACACACACATACATCCACACACACACATCCACACACACACACACACACATCCACACACATATACACACACACAAACACACACACATACACACAAACACGTACACATAAACACACACACACATCCACACATCCACACACATCCACACAAACACATACACATAAACACACACATACATACACATACACCCCCCCACACACACACATCCACACATACACACACACATACAGACACACATCCACATAAACACACACAGACATACATACACACATACACTCCCCCCCCACACACACACATCCACACACATCCACACACACATCCACACATCCACACACACATAAACACACACACATACATACATACACATACACCCCCACACACATACACACACATACATAAACACACATACACACATATACACACTCACACAAACACACACACATCCACACAAACACATACACATAAACACACACATACATACATACATACATACACATACACCCCCCACACACATACACACATACACACACATAAACACACACATACAAACCACACACACATACACACACATATACACAAACACACACACATACACACAAACACATACACATAAACACACACACACACACACACACACGCTGACAGAGAGAGAGAGGGAGAGGGAGGTGTGGAGCGAGAAGCAGTGGGTCTTGCTCCCAGATAAGAGGAAACAAAACAAAACCCTGCTCTATAAAAAAACAAAATTGAATACATCTGCCAAGGAAGACCAAGGTTTTTAGTGTAAGTGTTGGTAGCACCCAAAACATTTGAGAGGTGTAAGGATCGCCTGTCTCCCTACACCCTTCATGGGTCACCCGCCGTTCCACCCACCCAAAGCTAGGCAGCGGGTCCCCCCCATGCTCCCCACAGACCTGTCAATCACTCTCTTGTCCAGAACGGCCATCATGACAAAGACCTACCCCAGGCTGAAAAGATGGTTCCAGTGACTTTTATTAACAATGGGCTCTTTATTTGTAAAAATAATCAGCAATTAAGGACGGACAGACCTTTGTGTAAACTATTATCACATAACCAAAAGCCAAAAATAACACACAGGACAACTGATCTTAGTAACATCAAACATGCTTTTGGTACAAAAAAAACCCAAGCAACAAAAACAGCCTTTTAAATAAACATTATAATTAGAACTGTTGATACATACAGTAACATAGATGAAGTTCAGATGCATTTTGCTAATTGATGAGACCAGACACAAGCAATGATATACCATATAAATTCATTTATATTAAATTCTGGTAGAGGCCAAACTATGCTAAAGCTTTATATCTGTGCCACGTAAAAGCTTTCCCAATACGATGTTTTAATGACTAACAATTTGAAAGGTTTAGTCTATTATTGAGATTGAATACTCTTTTGTATATATGCCTTTGTCATGATTGGATCTCATCATATAAGCAACATTATGTTTTAGTCTAATTCTTTGAAAAACATCATAATCAGTGGAAAGGATGATAATTAAATCAAAAGACTATTTTTTTTGTTGCTGTTTTCTGACAAAGAGGCTCCGGTAGAAGCTGCCCTTATTAGCAGGTGCCCTGGGCTGCACACTTTGGATAAGAAGTGATTTTTTCAGGAGCTTTTAATCAGGAAGCAAAATATGGAATGTGGAACAATAGGTAGTGTGTTCAACTTCTACCTAGTATAATTCAAACTATACTGATACTTATGTGCCTTTAATGATAAATGGCATGAGGAATATTAGAAAATATTAAAACAAGTGACGTTTATCCCAAGTATGTAACCAAATAGTTAGGAATTCTCATAAAAAAATGTGACTGCTATTTTATCAACCAGTTTTTGGCACTAATTACTGGCTTTTCCACAGTGATATCTTTAATATCCTTCTAAGTCCTTGAATGATTCTGAATCACAAAAGAGATGTTAAATGCTTAGTACACTTCCAATTAAAGCATTTTAGCACAATAACTGAAGATTGTTTCACCCAGTTTGCCAACTGGCAGTTCATAAGCCCAAAACAGGATGCTGATTATGTTGTGGTATATAGTGTTCATCAAAAAACTAATTGAGTTGTCAACATTTAAAGACAAGGATATTTTACCTAACAACCAAAATTTGCTGCTTCTCTTGAAAATGTAAAAATCCTTGATACTAAGCCTGTTTTTCTACAACAACTTGTAGTTTAGTAACTGAGATTGTTAAAAAAGACATATGAGTATTCTTGTTGTCCACAGACTGTCCAACTTCCATCATGTGACATCTGGCTCTCTTCTCTTGTTTTATATTTGGCCCCTACACCCTTGAGAAAGTGACCCCTTATGTTGTTTCAGTCAATGGATAGGTGAAGAAACAAGGCCAGGAAGGGAAGTGTATCTACTTGAACTGAATTTATGCTCTAGAACATGGACAACTCTTTATACCAAGCTCCTTCCGCTCATAATTCCATCTTACCTCTTTCTTTAATTTAAAAAGAAAAAGAAGAAGAAGAAAGGAAAAGAAAAATGAAAGAAAAAAGGAGAATTGCTGCATTGTGTATAACTTGATAACCAGCTGTATCATTATTCTTCCTGAAAATGTTGTAAACAAGAATATATAGTAATTTACTGCAAAGACAGAGATATAAAAATAAGCCTTGGAAAGAAATCTATGTGATATGGTTAAGTACTTCATCAAGTATTTATACTTATTAAAAAGTTCAATAAGTATAGTCAGTTTCTTTGTTAGGGTTGCAACAAGATCTCTTTCCTAACTTTTGTAAACATAGCTAATCCTCTGCGAAGTTTTTGCCTCTGTTAATTATAAGAAGCTAAGAGGAAAACACCTTTCTGAATCTGGCCTCTTGTAGCATCTGATTTTAACCAACAGAACTCAAAATTTATGAGAACTAATTAAGTTTGTTTTTCATGTAGAATCCTTTTTTTATGACAAACAAAATTAAATTAAAAATCAATATTCTCTCACCTATCAAACAATATTTTCAATACAGCTATTCCCAAGTTAGATAAAAATATAGAAATATTTAGGTACGAGTTTTTGTGTATATAAAAAGGACAGGAATTACAACTTTTAAAATGAAGAAACACATGGGAAAAAGCACATGGGTGTGTGCCAGAGTCAAACTGGTTTAAAAAGTGGTAAATGGAAGTGCAAAATGGTGCTGCTGCTGTGAAAAACAGTATGGAGAGTACTCAAAAAAATAAGAGAATAGAACTACCATGTGATCCAGCAATTCCACTTCTTCATATTTATCCAAAAGAATTGAAATCAGGATCTTGAAGAGATAATAGGTCTCTCATGTTCATCGCAGCATAACCACAATATGAAAATAATCTCGTTAAATTGTTATGATAAGTTGCTTGTACTTCTCCAAACAGAAACTTCTTGAATCCGCATATTTGGTGCTCTAATCTTCAGGATAAGAATGGATTTCTTGAGCACTAACTGTCCATTCATTTAATCAAGAAATTCATTGAGCATCTTCAAAATGCTCGGCACTGTAGGACATGGAGCTAGAGCTACAAATAAGTCAGATGTCATCACAGTTGTCCTGAACCTTCTAGAGTGTAAATGATCTGAGAATGTGGCTGTGATGTTATATGAGTGATTTAGGAAATAGTATCAAGAATTCAAATTCTAAGACTTAGGATGTAATTAGAAAAGAGACAAAACAAAATGTTGACTTAGACTAAACTTAATAACTCGTACACATTGAGTATTGCAAAAAAAAAAAAGTTTTAGGTAAATTACCCATTCTCACAGTATTAACATTGGTTAGATCAGATTGTTACTCCTGTTATCAGATGACTAGAATGACAGCTTAGAGAGATGAATTGATTTGCCCAAGTTTATATAAGAGGACATATAAAAGTTGGAACTTGAATGTGATTTCTCTAATTCCATGGAAAATGTTTTTGACTCTTCAACATGCTAAGAGTAAATCATATATTATCAACAGTATGACTATGGAGTCGCTTTACTTCTCTTGACTCAAACCCCAATTAGGAGCCTGTGCAGTGTCCCCTATTTGGCATCACAGGCCTTCCCTTGTTCTTAAATCACCAAATAATGAAAACCAAATTATGGCTCATGTAATATAACACCTTTGGTTTTGCTAATAACAGTTCACGTTTTGTCTCATTATGAGAACTAAATATAAATAGTAAAGGTGGGAAGTAAATGGGATACTAATCATAAGAAAGAATAAAATTGGCAGGTAAGTCACTTATTACCTCAGTGGAATCTGTTTTTTGTTTTTGTTTTTGTTTTTCAGTCTGCATAAAATCCCTGCCTGCTTAGTCCTGTTACAAGTCCTGACTCACCACCCCAAACTATGGAAATCCCAGTACCACCAACAGTACTCAGGGTGAACAAATAAACCACATGAGACAAATGACATTTGTTCTTTCAACCATTTGAACCCAAGGCTTGAGTCTTCAGCTCTGCTTTGATGCTGTGGACTATCCAGGATCCATTTTTCTTGTTTGTATGATTTATAATCCATTTCTATTACTTTCATTTAAAGAACTATAACTGAGGCAGTCACAGAGAATTCTGTCAGTTTATTGGGAGGGAAAAAATGCCATACATAGCCTATTATGCATGAAATTTAAGGAAAGAAGTCCTCAAATTGCTTTTCATGACATTTTCAATTTTCATTTAAACATGGAAAGATATGGAGATTATGAGAAACTTTCACCTTTTACCTAATATTTTAGCCCCCTCCTAGAGAGTGGGAGGTAATGAATTAAGTAGGGTGTTAGGTGAAATACTGTATTAAAAATTTCATGCTAAGAGATAGTTATCAGAGGTGAGTCAAGTACATTTTCATCAGAGATATTTTAAGTAGATAATTCTATTAGTCTGAAATTTAAATTATTCACTCACGGCTGTGTAGAAGCCAACAACACTGCTCTTGGTGAACTGCTACAATTTCAATAAAATGTTTCCCTGGGAAACAGCAATTGACATATAGTGACTGTGATCACTCTCTCATGGAGACAAAATTGAGCTGCTCCTTTCAAGATACCATACACTGTGCATTCCCTGGTCTCAGATAAGCAGCAGATGAGCTTGTGGTTTAAAGGCATGTCATGTAACTGTTCCAGAAGGTTATCAGTGGGCTTGCCTGATGAGCAGGTTGCTTAATTGTCCTATACATGATCCTTTACTGAGGTTAGGAGGTAATTTCAGCTAGTGAATTTTAGCTTATCAAGAGTAGCATTGCATAACTAGTTTAAATGTGTTTGAGGTCTAGCTGCTGTACCCCAGAAGAGTGTACTTAACTGTCTTGCAAGAGTTCTAGATTAGAACATCAGAGACCACAAAATAATTAGCAAACAAACCAGAATCAATGAGATCACTTATTTCTCCATTGCAACAGATGTCTTGGATGTACTGAAGATTATATAGTTGTTATTGTCCTATAGGTAGAATGTCACCTATATCTACTGCCAGACACTTTGTTAGATTCTAAGACTATAAGTATCAACATTATATAATCATTTGCCTTCAAGGAGCACACAGCCAGGCATGGAAAACAAACTGTGTATAACTAACTATAGTGGGTTAAGTACCATATTAATATTAGCAAAAAGCACTGTGAGAGTACATAGGTGGGAGATAACTTCTGACTGCATTGTCAGGTGGGATGTCATGGAGATGGTGTCCTGTAAGCTGTGTTTCATAGGAGGGACTGATTTTTTTCCAGTAAAGAATGGGAAAGAACAATTGAGGCAGAGGAGAACACTGAGTGAAAGGATCAGGACATTTTAGGAGAGATGGTATGTTGGAATGAGGATGGGAATGCAAATGACAGATTTTATGTTGGAAATGGAAAAACATATGCATGTCAATTTCTATGCAATACACATTAAGAACTGGTTTTCTTATGCCAGCCATATAATTTAACAGTGTGATTGTTACTGTTCTTTAATATGTCAAAGTAGAAAGAAGGATTTTTTTAAATGGCCTGTAAATTCACTACCCAGATAAGGTCTTTTGAAAATAAAAGCTGATAACACTACACTGAATATTATTTTATGTCTATTAGGAAACTTTGTCTTTTTACCTTACAGGAAAAAAAAAAGAATATACTTACTGACACAAAAGGTATATTTATTTAAATTTTACATAGAACATTTTTTTAAGAAGAGAAGGCATACAATTAGGTGTGTGTTATAGAACAAAAAAGCTCTGGTAGAATTGATTTTCAGGGAGAGAGACTCAAGACAAGGCATTTAATTCAGGAGAGAGAGGACATCGTTTGGAATTATGCAGTAGCTGTGTGAACAAATAGTTGGGAGAATATTTGGTTAATGTTTAAATGGAGAATCCATTGGCCAGGGTAAATAATTGAATGGGACAAACTAGGAAATGTAGAAAGATATAATCAGTACATTTTCTTAGCTGGAGTAGAGTGATCAAACATAATAGGAACACAATTTGGGGAAAAGAAAGGTTTTGGGGGTAACATGTTAATTTATTTTTAGACACCTTCATTCAAGTGCCACGTGAACATTCCGGTTGAATTGTATAGCTGGTAATGGGAAATTTCGTGGCTTATATTATGTTGAATGTCTTCTGTTAATTGAAGTGATGATATCTAAAAGGTATTGTATGAGTTAGTCATCTCTTTGTAAGGATCTACCCCCAAATTTAATGTCTTTACACAATAAACATTTATTATTACTCAGAAGCCTATGAGTCAGGTAGTTTTGTTGATCTGAGCCAGGCTCGGTTGATATCAGGTGGGTTCACGCATGCATTTTGGGTTAACTAACATCAGCTAGAGGATGGTTTTTTTTTTAATTTTTAATTTATTTATTTTATTTATTTTTTTAGCTGAGCCATCCTGCCACCTGTTGGCAGCTCAGCGGCAACTAAGCTCGGGCTGGGACTCAAACCGCTGTTGCTCAGAGCTCACACTCTTGAGCGAGCTCTTAACCAACTGAGCCACTTGGCCGTCCCTAGAGGGTGGGTTTTGTAGGGTCATTTTCACATCTGTGATATTCAACTGGCTCTCTGTCGAGATGACTGGGATGACTTAGCTTGTCAGGTTAGCTTGTACTTGTTTTCATGGCAGATGAGCAGAATTCCAAGAAAGTAAGTACAGGGGTGAAAGGCCTCTTGAAGCATAAGCTTAAATAGGGCAAATTACTTCTGCCTTATTCTATTAAATAAAGCAGGTCCCCAAACTAGCTCAGATTCAAGAAATGAGAACATGGGTTCTACCTCTTGATGGGAAGATCTGCAAAGCCACATTGCAAAGTGTGTGGTGTAGGGAAGGATGAAGAATTGGGGCCTTTTTAAATAGTCTATAAAACAATTATTGAATGCATATTTAGGTGTACAGTTACTTAAGGTTAAAAAGAAAAATCTAGTAAATAATCCTTAAGAAAAAAAAATCCCTAACCGATTAATTGTGTCTGTGAAACTCTCAGAGCACAGAAAGCTTACTTAAAGGCTATATATAATTATTTGATCAGAGCCGTGTGCTAAAGTAATTATGTAATTAGACATTAATCACTCAACAGAGAAAATGATTTGTGTTTATTTTTTAAATTCAGAATTAATCACCTTTTTAAACAATTTTTTAACTGAAAGAGAGCTAAAGTTCAACAGTACTTCAAATGCTGTCACATTTTATCCATAATTTTAACTAGGGTAAAATGACAAGAGATTTGTTTAGTTCTACTAGTGAATATAGCAGATAAGTAATTAAGAATGAGCCAAACTAATGCATCAAATGTGGGGAGCACCATACTTACAACAACTAGATGCATTCCGAGAAGGCGCAGACAGTACACTAAACACAGGCAAGAATAAACAACAACAACAGAGCCACCCAAACTAACAACAAAGAACAAACCCAAAAGCAAGAAACACTCCATCATTATTCCAAGAATCATGAATGTGACTATACATACAATAGACCAATGGGACATTTTGGGGAGTGAAAGTGGACACACACACACACATATATGTATATATATATATATATATATATATATATATATATAGTATATATATGTACATATAACATATATATGTACATATAATATATATGTGTACATATGTGTGTATATATATATATACATATATATATATATATATATATATATATATATATATATAGTTCACTATATATATGCATCACATATTTATCCATTCATCTGTCGTGGATACCTAGGTTGCTTCCATGTCTTGGTTATTGTAAAAAATGCTACAATGAAGATAGGGGTGCACACATCTCTTCAAAGTAGTATTTACGTTTTCTTTGGATAAATACCCAGAAGTGGAATAGCTGAGAAACAAGTGGTGTGGTTACCAGAGAGGGAAGTGATTGGGAAACAGGCAAAGACGGTGAAGGCATTTAAGAGGTACAGACTTCCAGCTATAAAATTAAGTCATAGGGATATAATGCACAGCATAGGGAATATAGTCAGTAATAATGTAATAACTTCGTATGGTGACAGATGGGAACGAGACATATAGGGATCATTTTTTAATATATACAGATATCGAATCACTCTGACATACACCTGAAAATAATAAAATATTACATGTTGATTATACATCTATTTATAAAGAAAGAAAGAAAACTGTCCATTACCTTGCCATTGCTGACTCAACATCTGTGCACAAATTTCTGGACTTTGGACATGAAAGTGCTGCTGAAAAGTGTTTAGGGGGTTTCAACTCTCTGCTTAACGAAGAGGGGACCTGTGGGAACTAAACGGAGCCCCTTAAGCATGGTTCTCCCTTGGTGGGGCACAATAATTGCGATGGTGATGGTCATTTCTGAAGGTCTGGATAGATATGGAGGACCTGGGTCTTGTTTAATAGAAGCAGCTCCAGGCACAGAGAACAGCAGGTGAAATACTAGTCACCAAGATGGGACCTGACAATGGCTCTATTGCCTGATTCGGCTCTTCCTTGACCTTGAAGTTTCAGAAAGTAGGTTCTCAGACTAGATTGGACTCAAGATGCTGCCTAATGCCTGGAAAGCTGACTGGTCATTTGTGGCAAAACGATCAGGAATAAGATATCATATTGGACCTTAGCGAACACACAGAACAACAAAGTGAATTAGCTATGAGATTTGAATGTATAATCGTTACAAAACTAAAACCTGCTGTGTTCATCTCCATAATAATTATACGCTTGTAAAGATTTGTGTACAAAGAATCCATAGCAACCTTAGAAGATGCTCTCTGCTTAGAGTATTGCTTGAGGAAGTGTCTGTGATTCTTGCTTTGATTTCTTTTTAAGGCTGACAATATTCCTTATGCGCCCCTTTTGATTGACATAGTTTTTCTTTAGATTGTTAATATGTTCAATTAGAAAACAGGCTTGCTATCCCAAGGCCAATTTCTTTCCCATTACTTTAAATA